>NC_088301.1:7036280-7336280 GCF_032854445.1 Liolophura sinensis
CCAGCCAAGTCAGTTTCCTCCCTAAATGCTTACTCCTGATAAGTCTGGTGTGCTGACATTGCTCAGTATACCTGCTTGGCCCTATCAGGAGTACATGCCATAACTTGTCACTCAAGTATTTAGTAATATGAAAATTGCACCACATTGATTTAACTGGACGTCATTTTTATCATGGCCACTTTAATTTTTTTATTGGCGCCCAGGTTTTTTAGCCTAAATGTGCTAGGTAATAATATCTGAGCACAGGGCTATTTAGGCAACCAGGGTATTTGGCCCTTAGGTCCCAAATTGGGTGTACCTTGAACATTGTATGTACCAGTCAGAAAAACTTCTATACTAATGCATATACAAGATTAAACTGAGGCCAAACATTCACCAGACCCCAGACACCCCAACAGAGGTCCATAATATGGATTAGTTTAATCAATGGAGACACAAGGTACTAAGGATCTTTGCTCACCAAGGTCTGAGTGTGTTACAACTGAGGTGTCTGTGCTCACCCAGGTCTGAGTGTGTTAGGACTGAGGTGTCTGTGCTCACGCAGGTCTGAGTGTGTTACAACTGAGGTGTCTGTGCTCACACAGGTCTGAGTGTGTTACAACTGAGGTGTCTGTGCTCATGCAGGTCTGAGTGTGTTACAACTGAGGTGTCTGTGCACACCCAGGTGTAAGCGTGTTAGGACTGAAGTGTCTGTTCTCACCAAGGTCTGAGTGTGTTAGGACTGAAGGGTCTATGCTCACTCAGGTCTGAGTGTGTTAGGACAAGTGTCTGTGCTCACCCAGGTCTGCGTGTGTTAGGACAAGGGTCTATGCTCACCCAGGTCTGAGTGTGTTAAGACAAGTGTTTGTGCTCACCCAGGTCTGAGTGTGTTCGGCCCGAAGTGTCTGTGCTCATCCAGGTCTGAGTGTGTTAGGACTGAGGTGTCTGTGCTCACCCAGGTCTGAGTGTGTTGGGACTGAAGTGTCTGTGCTCACCAAGGTCTAAGTGTGGTACAACTGAAGTGTCCGTGCTCACGAAGGTCTGAGTGTGTTAGGACTGAAGTGTCTGTTCTCACCAAGGTCTGAATAGATGGCGCCTCTTGTAGCATGAGATCTTTACAAATTAACGGGAAAGACGTAATCGTCCGTTACTTTTGAATCACAATCTGATCAGTTAAGGTCTGTAACGCTCGTCATTTTCAAACTGTATCTAATACCGCTTAACCTGGGGCTGGGTGCCGTAAAGGTAGCCATGCTAATTACATCAGCATGATGCCTTTATGAACAGTTGCAATGAAAGCGCGACTGAGATACTTGTTTAGCTGTTATTTGACATGGAACTCATTCACGGACTACGAATTTGAACTTTGATATGGAATTCATGCCTGGAATATTCATTGTCTGCCCGGCATCATTGAAAACTGATGACTGCTTCTCTCTTTTGTGTTACCGGCTTTATTTCTTATTTGTATAATTTCTTACATACCTTTGTCTTCGGGAGTTAGTGTTAAACGTTGTTGTGGAAATGGATCTTGCGATTATCGACTTGGAATGCCCTTTACAGACTACGAATGGTATAGGAATGTCGGACTTGACGCTTATATTTAGGACTGAGGTGTCTGTGCTCACCCAGGTCTGAGTGTGTTACAACTGAAGTGTCTGTGCTCACCCAGGTCTGAGTGTGTTACATCTGAGGTGTCTGTGCTCACCCAGGCCTGAGTGTGTTACAACTGAGGTGTCTGTGCTCACCCAGGTGTGTGTGTTAGGACTGAGGTGTCTGTGCTCACCCAGGTGTGTGTGGGTTACAACTGAGGTGTCTGTGCTCACCCAGGTCTGAGTGTGTTAGGACTGAAGTGTCTGTTCTCACCATGGTCTGAGTGTGTTACAACTGAGGTGTCTGTGTACACCCAGGTCTGAGTGTGTTAGGACAAGGGTCTATGCTCACCCAGGTCTGAGTGTGTTAGGACAAGTGTCTGTGCTCACCCAGGTCTGAGTGTGTTACAACTGAGGTGTCTATGCTCACCCAGGTCTGAGTGTGTTAAGACAAGTGTCTGTGCTCACCCAGGTCTGAGTGTGTTAGGACTGAAGTGTTTGTGCTCATCGAGGACTGAAGTGTCTGTGCTCATCCAGGTCTGAGTGTGTTAGGACTGAGGCGTCTGCGCTCACGCAGGTCTGAGTGTGTTACAACTGAGGTGTCTGTGCTCACCCAGATCTGAGTGCATTAGGACTGAGGTGTCTGCACACCCAGGTCTGAGTGTGTTATGACTGAACAGCCTATGCTCACCCAGGTCTGACAGAGATAAGACTGAAGTGTCTGTGCCCTTCAAATAAATCAAAATCAATGAAATAAATAAACAAATCAAAGACTACAGCATGGAGAGTAAAACCAAAGCAGCAACAAGAATGTGATAGTTGGCAAATGGTTACACGTAACTGGAGACACCCGGCCTCTTACATATAAGAGTACGTATCAGATGAAAGACCATTAAATCCTGTCCTGGAAAATAATCTGATGTATTTTTTTTAGAATTTTGCCAACTGAGTAAAATGTGGTTTTATAAAGTGACATCAGAAATTATAGTGGTCTGAAGTGACCTGGAGGGTATCAGTGATGTCACATCCATATTTTTCGGCTTAAAATCCTTCATCCCAAGACCTATTTTTAGATCTGTGTATGCATTTAGCTGCCTATTTGTGTTAAGAGGCAATTTCCTGATGTGACATCGTCAGCTGCTCTCAATGTGGTCAGAAAAGGCCACAGTAGGATATGAAATTTCAAATGAATTTAAAAAGGGTGAAAAAAATTCTAAAAAAATATATCGTTCCATCGTTTAATGGACAGTGTTTAGTAATCTTTCATCTGACATACTTCACGTTAGTGTTTTCTTTGCCTGAAGGTTTTATTCTAACAACTACTGTAAATGCTAATGAATACAACAGCTTGTATGCCTCCAGAAGCACAGCCTGTGACAGAAGTGAGGCGTGGGACAATGCTTGGTTCAATACATCTGGGCATTTTCCCCCATGACATTCTGTAATTAACATGAATTAACCTGTCCAAACCGGAAAATACCGAAGTTGAGGTGTTTGCAAAAAAAAACCCCCACAACGCGGCCATGACTCGCCACAACAACCACGCTGCTCAAGCGCATTCTGAAAAAGTAATGTACCTACTGCCTCCATTGAGATTTCATCTCTAATACACTTTGGCGCCGTATTTTTTTTTTTCACAACAGCGACATCGAAAGCGAGGCTCGTGCATTACGTCACTAACCTGAGATGACTACTTTCGCCTGATGTAATTATTGAGCAGTGCGCGTTTTACTGGTTGTGTGGGTATTATTATCATCTCCGTCCGTGCTCAAGCTGAATCATGGCAATTTAAATATAGTTACACACATCACAGGGGATACAACAATAAATATCCCGAGTTCTTCACTGTGTTCTCGACCATGGATGACCCAAGGCATAAGACTTTTACCATAGCCAGTCGATTACACTGCAACGACATCTCTTTCCTCACATGCCGCGCGAAAAGCGGTGACCTTCTTTTCCTTTAACTGTACAGAAATGCCACCGCTTGCCTTGGCATACGCGATTACTTCTTCTAACTCGCTTTTTATGTCGTCTTTAGTGGGCGCCGCCATGTTGAATAACTTAATATTCATTAGCTAATAAGGTGAGTAAATAGTTTATTTTTAATTTGGAAGTTTTGATTAATTCAGATGCAGGTAGTTGCTTGATATTATACCACGGAAAATACTTATTTAATATCTGATGCTTCTTTATCTACAGTTTTCCACAAAATTGTGGGGGAAATCACTGCGCTGATGGCGCCCATCGATACCGATGCCTTGCCTCAGTGCCGTGGGATCACGTAGAAAGGCGCGTGATCTCGAATGGATCCAAAGTTCACATCTCTGACAGGATGGCTGCAAACACCGGGTGAGAAAACGGGACATGGTTTACTTCAGTACTACGCTCAGAAAGTGCATACTGGATGAAGCTTTGTTTCAAAGAATCAGAGTTTGTTGATATTTAAACTCAGTTTTAACGCGCAATAGAATGTTTCACAAAAAAGTTCAATTCTGAAAGTTGCTCATCTACAATCAGTAACTGATAGAACATGCACACAGCAGCCAGTTCTGCATTGTTCTGTAACAAAAATGAAATATGTTCGAGCAACATGTGATGACTTGCAAAATATGCATTGAATAAAGAACACAAAATAGTATGCAAACGTGTCAAACTCTTATACCACAAACATGAAATAAAAGAGGAAGGGAATGGTAAAGAATTTGGTATGGTATTTCTTCAATTATCGACCTGCTTCGCATGCAGATGTTCATTGTGAAAAGCAGGCTCTTCATTCTACAACATAACAGGCCATTATTCTTTACAACTCCCGAAAATGAATTTATCTGCTAGCTCTGATTCTCCAAACAGAAGTAGCCAGTATTCTGATCATTAGTGGTACGTAAGACCACAGAAATTTAAATGTTGTTCCACGAGTGGAAGGAATATGTTCAGTTCTCATTTTCGGAGGAGGGACTGAAGAAAAAGGTGGATTTTCACTTTTGTTTTTTCCTTTTTTTGGATTTTTTAATGTTGGCTCCCCAGTAAAACAGAAATTAAAATTGTTGTGTCTGTATCTTTCTCAGAGCATGTAATGCAGGCTGTGAGTGCATCAGAGAGGAACCTTTTGAAATGGCAGCTTTGTTCACAATACAAGTGTGAAACATTCACTACTGATCACACACTGTAACATGCAGGGCCTGTTTGATCTAATGATCATCAAAATGGATCTGTTTACCGAACATTTAACATAGTTGACTGTGTTAGATGCAAGAGAACATGTAATAAAGGACGACATTTCATCAACTAATAAAACCTGGAGATCCAGTGCCACTATATATTCACGTTCACCATAATGCGTGCTGCTGTCGTATAAGTGAAATATTCTTGACTTCGGCATAAACACAAATCAAATGAATATATATGTCATTGTATTGTAGTGCAAGGATGTGACCGTTACTGACAAAAAGATTCATGTACGGTATGTGGAACCAAAGTGTGAGTTTGTATGTTTCAGATCCCTAGCTGGCAAGACTTTGTTCATTACGGGGGCAAGTCGGGGAATTGGGAAAGCCATTGCGCTGAAGGCTGCCAAAGACGGGGCTAACATAGTGATAGCAGCCAAAACTGCAGAGCCACACCCCAAACTACCGGGCACCATCTACACAGCTGCCAAAGAAAGTATGACTCACCTTGAATATAGTAACCTTCTGCAGCTCTACTATCCACAGAGTATACATTCTCTGCTCAGGATTGGCATACAGGGCCAGTTTCACACATAGCGCTACATTCATGTAATTACCATGGTGGCTTATTGCCTGCTATACTGGTAGCCATGGAAGTGATGTATTGTAATTTAAAGTGCATTCATGAAACAGTCTGCAAATGCAGTTGATCTGGAGATGGTCTGCAGAGGATCCACAGATGGATACGTAGATGCTCGATAGTGGCATGTTTATTAATGGTCACGATTCCGCATATTTTAGATCACTAATTACCTGATATTAATTCTGTTTATTTAATTTGTGTTGAACTACACATCCCAGTACAACAACAGTCCGTGGCCTCCATGACCGAGTGGTTAGTGTGCTAGTGCAACACAGTGACTTAGTAGCCTCTCACCAGTGTAATCAGTGTGAGTTCAAGCCAAGCTTATGCTGGCTTCCTCTTTGGTTGATTGTGGTAAGGTCTGTTAGCAACCTACTGATGGTCTGCCTGGCTTCCTCTCACCATAATGCTGGCCACCATTGTATAGGTGAAATATTATATGTATATCAATGAAATAAAGCCAGATTCTCCTAGGACCGATGATAACATGGCAATTGGCGATGATTGATCAGTGGCAGTGCACTGCAGTCGTATACCGAGTGTGCTAGAACATGGCCAATGGCGATAATTCATCACTGGCGGTGCACTGCAACCATCAGCTGGATATGTGAGAATATGCTCATCGGTAATAATTGATCACTGGCAGTGTACTGCACACGCCAGCCAGGTGTGTAAGAACATGGCCATATGCAGTCATTCATTGCTGGCAGTGCACTGCAGACGCCAGCCAGGTGTGTAAGAACATGGCCATATGCAGTCATTCATTGCTGGCAGTGTACTGCACACGCCAGCCAGGTGTGTAAGAACATGGCCATATGCAGTCATTCATCGCTGGCAGTGCACTGCAGTAGTCAACCAGGTGTGTGAGAACATGGTCACGGCTATAATTACTCCCTGGCCGTGCGCTGCAGTCATCGGCGGGGTGTGTGAGAACATGGCCATTGGTATTTAATCAGGTTTCTTCATGCAGGATTTCAGCTGTGTACATATAGGTTTGTTGTGCCAGCAGCCTGCGGAGGGTCATGGATTTTCCCCAGGCTCCATCCAGCTTCCTCCCACTATAATACTCTCTGCTGTTGTATAAGTGGAATATATTCTTGAGTATGGTGTAAACACCAGTAAAAATTTAATAAGAAGGCTATAATAAAGAAGACCTTTACCTGACTCACACGAATAGTACATGGGAACTGACCGTTTTCATCCTGCTATTATGCAGGGTGCCTTATGAGTGAAATATTCTTGTGTACAGCATCAAACACCAGTCAAATAAACAAAAATAAATTTACCTGACTACTATTACAGTTGAGGATGCTGGAGGAAAAGCCTACCCATGTGTGGTGGACATCAGATATGAAGATCAGGTGAGAAAGGCCGTTGATGAGGCGGTGCAGAAGTTTGGAGGGATCGACATCCTGGTAAACAATGCCAGCGCCATCAGTCTGACAGGGACCGCAGAGACACCGATGAAGAGATACGACCTCATGATGGGAATTAATGGAAGAGGGACATACCTGTGGTAATTAAAGGCAAAGAAAACACTAGCATGAAATAAATGTCGCATTAAAGGCCATTAAATACTGTCCAGGAAAATATTAAAATGCATTTGAAACGTTGGATTCAGTGGGGGTGTTTTCTGACCATGCTTGGACCAATGACATCACATCAGCTTGTTACCACTTGATACATGCAGGTTGCTACATTTTGTCGTTCAAAATGCATCTACATATAGAACTATTAAAGTAATCATCAAATGCACCTTGAAACAAACTATTTTTAGCCAGACATACAACTGTGACATCATTGATACCCTCTCAGTCCTAACAGACCACTGTGGAATCCTGTGTTTTAAATGCATTTTACTCAATTAGAAAATGAAAAAAAAAAATCATACCATATTTGTGGACAGTCTTTCATTTTAATGTTTTCTTGCCTTTGAGTTTGTCATTTGAGCTTTTACATTCATTTATTTGATTGGTGATGAATGCCACTGAATGCTTTTCTCTTGTGCGATGGTGGACAAGTTTGTGAGTTGAAGAAAAGGGATATTTGTATGTCGTGTTTGTTTTGCCAGTTCCCAGGCGTGTTTACCTTACCTGAAAAAGGGAAGTAACCCACACATCCTCAACCTTAGTCCTCCGTTAAACATGAAGGCCAAGTGGTTCCAGAACCACGTGGGTGAGTCTCTATTAAACAAAGTTACGAGTAAAGTGTACAGGAAGTCAGAAGTAAAGCGATCAAGAATGATAATGTAAAGTGTACATGCAGTCAGAAGTAAAGTGATCAAGAATGATAATGTAAAGTGTACAGGAAGTCAAGGAAAACAAATAAGAATTATAATGTAAACTCTACAGGAGTCAGAAGTAAAGTGATCAAGAAAAATAATGTAAAGTGTGCATGCAGTCAGAAGTAAAGTGATCAAGAATGATAATGTAAAGTGTACAGGAAGTCGAGGAAAACGAATAAGAATTATAGTGTAAACTCTACAGGAGTCAGAAGTAAAGTGATCAAGAATGATAATGTAAAGTGTGCATGCAGTCAGAGGTAAAGTGATCAAGAATGATAATGTAAAGTGTGCATGCAGTCAGAAGTAAAATGATCAAGAATGATAATGTAAAGTGTACAGGAAGTCAAGGAAAACAAATAAGAATTATAATTGTACAGGAAGTGAGGAGTCAGAAATAAAGTGTACATAAAGTAGAAAAGTAAAATGCACAAAATCACCATGTTGTTTGTTTTAGCCTACACTATGGCCAAATACGGGATGTCTATGTGTGTTTTGGGAATGTCAGAAGAGTTCAGACCATACAAGATAGGCGTCAACGCTTTGTGGCCTCGAACAAGTCAGTTGTACATGTAGCAGTAATCTTACATGTGGGATTTTCCTGACAGTGATATGGTTAATGATTAGTTGATTCCTGAATTGTAATATCGCCACAATTACATATGAGTAGCCTCCCTTTTGAATGAGCCATCAGTATTGCAGAATTTATTGGGATTCATGAAACTTACTTAGTGTTTAAGTAACCCCTGACCAGTTGCACTTCATATCTCAGCTTGCATTGGCACAGTGCTTGAGGGCTAACTTGCGTAAGTGCATTTCATGGAACCAATCTCACTTTATGCAACTTATAAAATCCAGTTTCACTAAGATAAAGATTTCAGACAGTTAATGTGATTTTTTTAGGATGCTTTCCTTATATGAACCAACTTGTAGAAATTTGCCATAAATTACTGTCGTCATATTATGGCTGGATAACCTCATATTGTTTGGTTAAAATTCTTGTGGTTGGTTATATTTGTAATTTAGGGTCATGGTTTATGAAATGTGTCTTCCATGTTTTCACACAGCTATATTTACGGCTGCCATGGAGATGCTGGCTGGCGGGAAAGGTATCAAGAATCAGTGTAGAACTGTTGACATCATCAGTGATGCGGCCTACATTATGTTGTCGAAAGAAAGCTCCACCTACACGGGAAATTTTGCCATTGATGATGAAGTTCTAAAATCTGCAGGAATCACAGACTTAGAGCAATATTCGTGTGTCCCAGGTATTGGCATTAGGTCTTGTCATATTGTTGAAGTGGTAAAGGTTACCGCTGACCAAATGGTCAACAGCAAACATTTTGACACAGTGTCTGTTTAAACTTCCTGAGACTATACCAAGACAAACTTCTGGGGAATCAATGAATTCTGAAGTCTTGGTTTGTTTAGTTAAGCATTCAGAATAATTTCAGTGGTGCATGAAGGTGTAGCAATCTAAGCCTCAAAACAGACATTTGTTCTTTAAGGGACATATAGTAGTTGACACAGTAACATCCCAAAGTTTCTTTATAGATAACAACTTCTGATTTATGTTTCATGCTTGATAACAATGTTGAAAGGTACATCAAATCATCTGTAAAAATAAATCTGAAGTTGTTATCCATAAAGAAATTGTGATGATAAAACAGACATTTGTATACCAGGTGTCTACCAAAATGGATGGGTCAATAATTGCAAGGTAAATTCCCGAAACAAGGATGAATGCAAACTACCAAAAAATATGAAAGTATATAAATAGAAAATTAGGATGGGTTAATGCCAGGAGAAGCAGTCAGCTGTTTTCAGAGATATGGTAAAAGCGCAAGAAATGTTCTTTGGTGAATGAGGGAAATAAGTACTGAATATTGCTCTGTGTGGTTTTGTGTGGCAAGATTAGTCCAGGTGCTGGTGTATTTATTGTTGTGCCTCACTGGAAAACAATGTCGAAGAAACTGCATGTGCTTTCCCCTTGTGCTGAGTGTAAGGTGAGAAAGTAGTTAGACCAATTTAAAGGATGTATTTGACTTGACTTGGGTTTGAATGCTGGGTCTCTCACTTACATGTAGCCAAAGGGTTACAGGATGTTTGTATTAGAAACAATTCACAGTTTAGAAGTGATGTCATCAGGGCCTGTTGCAGGGGATTTTTGAGCCAGTCTAAAATGGGTTTTGGGCTTCTGAAGTTATCACAGTTCCGTTTTATTTGCATATATTTGTGCACCCAAACTATTTAGTTAGATCAGCCTCAGACCATAGCTATTCTCAGCCAATGATCAACACTCTGGTCATTTGAGGATACTACTTAACCCAGGTGAGATTGGCTTTGAATAAGATTTTACTGTAAAAACTAATAATATAAGGTTTTAGGCCAGAAACTTTTTTCCCAGAAAAGTAATCAGAATATAATTGACTTGTAAATATGATAGGTTATTTATCGCGTTGTGCTCCTTGGAAGAACACAGATGTGTGAAAGTTTAAATACTGTTTTCACACTCCTTCTCCAGCCCACATTGCCACCACCACCACACAAGCTTGATCATTCGAGCCTGTGCGACACACAGACTTGTTGAGGCTTAGCTTCACAACTGATGTCCATACACGGGCATATTATCAACATTCAGTCAGTACAACTGTGTCAAGTGTCCATTGAATCATGTTTTGCATTCTTTAAATAAGAAGAATGGGTATCAGGTTCATCTATAAATAGAAATAAAGATTGACTGAGCCACTGTGATTCTGTTTTATGGCACCACTGCTTCATTACTGTGACCCTAGTGACATTGGCATTGTTCAAGATTTCTGTACAAAAGTGATGTAAAGTGAAAGTAGGGAGCAGCGTATTGCCTGTAACAAGTACTGTACTTACTGTGTTCTGACCCAAGGACTGGGATTGGCGTAGGACTACCTTGATTTCCTCAAAGGAGAGATAAGGAGTGCAAACTAATCAAGTGTTATCTCCCCTTAGACAACGTCCCGGTGCCTGCTTCACAAAGTCATTTGGGCTAGAAGTCCAAAGCTATAATCCTCTTTGCAAAACAAATTAACGAATTACCAAATATTTGAAGCTGGATAATCAAACTTAGAAATTGAAATTGTACAGCCACAGCACAAAATTTGTTTGTAAGTGATGTATATATTGAAGAGTTTATTGTGGATTTCAATTTTAAGCCAAAACCCAAAATATTTTGCGAGAAGGGGGCCCCTAGATGGCACTATTCCTATTTTGGTCCTTGGGTTATAACTCAGAAGTTTTCTCATAACTGATAACCCTGGCATATATCTCCATTTCTGCTATGGTTTTCAGGCTCCACGTTGATGCTGGACTTTTTCCTGGATGAAGACCCAAATGCAGTACATCTGCCTGGATCTCAGGGCTCTGGGGAAGGGGTCAGCAAGACGCTGGACATGATGAAAGCCCTGCTTAACGAGGAACTGGTCAAATCTGTGGATGGTGTCTTCGTGTTTGATTTGAAAGGTAGGTGTGGGTATTCGTGAATCCTGAGGCTCCATTTCACATGGTTAAAGTTAACTAGAAGCCGTAGTCCCCACTGTGAGGAGTGTGCAAAATGTTTTTCCACCATGAGGAGTATAACTGTGCCAAGTGTTACATTGTTTGATTTTGATAAATATTTACCCATTTCCTTGATTCTGATTGGTCATTGGGTTCTGTGCAGTAACTTTCAAAATGTTAGCATTTCACTAAAAGGTCGAATTCAAAAAACAAGTTATCTGAATTGTTTTGAACAGGTTCAGAGCCTGGAACGTGGTATTTGGATCTGAAGAATGGTTCTGGTAATCTGGGAGATGGGGGCGCCCCCTAGTGGCGATGCTGGTTGTACCATGATCATGAACAGTGAAGACTTTGTCAGGATGTTCAAAGGAGATCTCAAGCCAACTAACGCATTCATGTCAGGCAAATTGAAAATCAAAGGTGATATGGGGCTGGCAATGCGACTAGAAAAGCTTATGGGAAAGATGCGACCCAAGTTGTGACATTTCTCGGACTGATTTTGACTTGTAGACTTCACAGAAGATATAAAAAAAAATGGTTCAATACCATATAATACCCTTGTAAGGATTACGTCAGGAATAGAATAAAAAATGTCTTAATTTGTCTTCTGAACAAAAATGAGCCAGTTTGCAGTGGTGAGGACTCATTATTTGTGTATCATGATGAATTAAAAAAAAAAATTGTCATATTTACACATGGATAGTCCAGGTATTAATGTGCTAATTATTTTACAACTTAAGTAATGGGATATATATAAAGGTATCATTTCAACGATGAATTCATAAATTTTTGATCAAGTTTTATGTCTGTCTCTTTTTTTTTTTTTTGTTCTTGTGAGAAATACCCTCCACATCAGAACCGATGAAAACAGCTTTGCATATACACATGTAGTCAGCAACATGTAGCTCCTACCCCAATCTCTGACTCTGTAGTCAGCAGTAGCAACTGGATCTCTGACCCTGTGGTCAGCAGTTTACAGCAACTGGGAATATTAAGTTGTCTGCTACTAGTTGTTAAGGCAGTGCAGTGCTGCAGTTTTACAGAACTAGAAAATTGCACAACCTCCATGACCTTTTAATTTCTCATTTTGAAGCACTGCAGCTGACGAAGTTAGATAAAACAAACAGTGGCATGCTGAGTGTATGGGCTTTTCTGGACTCTATATTGAAATTAAGTGAAATTGATCATTAGGTGCGTGTTTTTTTTTTTTTCAAGTACCATTGATATAACTGATGTAACATAATGTCAAGAGGATAATCAATCAAATGAAGGTTATATTTCTTTTGCTATATGATTGGTTAGGGATGCCAAGGTGAGAAATTCACATCTGTCAACAAAACCTCACATACATGGCGTACACGTGGGGTGTTACATGACCAATGGAAGATTTACATAACTGAGTATTGTTTAATGCCATCCTCAAGACCGTTCCTCCAAGTGACGTACAGATATGCTCACTGTACTGCGGGAAGACATGATCTTTGATTTATTTATTTATTTGATTGGTGCTTTTACAACGTACTCGAGAATATTTCACTTATACCACGGCGGCAAGCATTATGGTAGGAGGAAACTGGGCAGAGCCCAAGGGAACATAATCTTTGTAGAGCATTTGACTGTGCCATGGTCAGGAGTGTCACCTGCTGCTTGTTGTCACCAAGGGCCCCCACTGAGAGAATTGAAATGCACCAATTTCCTGTCCAATGCTGCACATGGAAAACAGTTTAAAACACTAGTCAAGAACTACCCTCGGAATTCCTTAACTCGCACTGCAATTTATGGGCCTTTTGAATTTGATTTTTGTGATGAACACTATTTGTTGGGTTTGCCAATTTCAGGCCTCACAAAAAGTATTGTCATACACAAAACAATGCCTTCTGAGTTTGCTCGAGTCAACATCTTGTAAACAACTCAAAAGGTGGAGGAATCAAGGGAGAAATATATACTGACAGGCTGTCAGCTTAGTCTTTTGATTTGGGTAAAGCAGTTTTAGGTTTCACTTTGTTCACCTTAACCTGGGATCAAACCTGGGTCAGGTCACACCGAAGACTTTAAAAGTGACTGATGTTGCTGCCTTGCTTAGCACTCAGCACTGAGAGGTAAGTGCAAGAAAACAGGACTGGTTAGCCTGATGTTGGTATAATGTGGTTGGCTGGAGTGTCAGGTTGTGTCCTAGACTCGCCCTCACACAGTGTATATACACACACACCTATCGACTCCGTTGTCAGATGAAGTACAGTGTAAACACCAAAGCAGACCTGCATTCGCATTGAACTGCAAATCGCACACTTTGACATCATATATGAGGTATATAGCTTTGAATATCCTTAACAATTTCGCCCACAAAAGTGCATTTTTTGAGGCAAACAAATGTCCCAAAATATTATTGGTGCTGAAACTTACACTTTTCCAGTAGAATATCATCCCATGCTCAAAGCAAACCTGGGGCCTCCGTGGCTCAATCGGTTAGCGCGCTAGCGCAGCGTAATGACCCAGGAGCCTCTCACCAATGCGGTCGCTGTGAGTTTAAGTCCAGCTCATGCTGGCTTCCTCTCCGGCCGTAAGTGGGAATGTCTGCCAGCAACCTGCAGATGGTCGTGGGTTTCCGCCGGTCTCTGCCCGGTTTCCACCCACCATAATGCTGGCCGCCGTCGTATAAGTGAAATATTCTTGAGTACGGCGTAAAACACCAATCAAATAAATAAATAAATAAATCAAAGCAAACCTCAAAACACCTTTCTAAAATCAAAAGAACTGTCAGAATCAGTAAAAATGGGCAAAATTTACAGTCAGGTAGGGCATACCGAGACCTGGAGAAGACACCAAATCACATATTCTAAGGCTAAAGTGGAGGGCCATAACCATGTGCCCAGAATTCATTGGTTTTTCCATGAAACACTGATTGTACACCAAGGGGAAAACAAATAGTCATGTGTAAATTAACAGAATTATTGTGCAAGTAAATGTATCATACATTTATGGCTCCAGAGCAAATACATAACATGATCACAAAGACACTGGCATAAAAACTTTCAAGATTTCAATCATATTTATTTGTGGGTATTCAAACAACCTCCTTAGGCTGTCTCAAAATGCTTATAAGATATATGAACAAATGCAGAAATATTATCAACTGTAAAAATGTGCTCAAATGTTTTTTGTTATTGTCTGTTTTTTTGTTTTTTTCTCGTGTCCCCACAAAATTGACCCTCTTCAAACACAAGGAGGTTTCCTCCATGACAAGGAAATCTTGTGCTGGACCAGGTTCTCCTGAAGCTGGTCCGCCACGTTGTCGCACACATACAGTACAGGATGAGTTGATGGCACACGATATGCCTAGAGAATTTCAATTTAGCATTATTTGACAGTCATGTAGATGTGTAGACCAGGACAGCTGACAATAGGTCAGAGAAGATATGAACTAGCACTATCCTCAGGTAAACCTTTCACCCTCACGCGCGTGACTTCTCTCACACGCCCTCTCCTTTAGACGCCTCGTCAAAGTTCTCCACCAGATCTGTGAAAAACAGGTTAGCAAGAATTAAGATTCACAGTGATGATAGACAGGAAAAATTAGAACTTGTTCAAAATACATCCAACCTTAGTACATGTGTACCTCTATTCATGCATTTCTGGTGTACTGGGGGAAAAAAAATGATAATTTCCTTATCTTCACTAATCAGACTTAACTGTAAAATTTCACCAAACCAGTTTGAAAATATGCATACAGTTACTCCTTCTGTCCCTGTTTCTGCCTAGTTGTGTGTGTAAATCAAAAACCTAGTTCACCAGCACTATCTCAGAGAATGGTGTTTTCTTTACACTGCTTAGAACCTCCTCCAGTAGGCAATCACACCCATTAATATCCTAGCATTTGCCAGCTATTTTAAATGTCAAATTTCCTTGCCCTGAGACATTGGGCAGCCATGAAGCCTTAATACCTGCGAAGTTTTAAGTTTTTAGGTTTTGTAACTGTATGATATTACCTGGCACATCTTCATCATCTGCGTCAATTTCGTCTGTAGCCTGTTGACTACTGTCTCCTCCTGATGCTGGTGGAGAAAACAAAAAAATGCAAGAATGAGTTCTTACATGCATACTCATTACACCAAAACCATCTACTTACACTTCATTAGTTTCAGTGGAGTTATTCGCTTTCACAATGAGGTTTATGTGTGCAGAAACCACAGAATTGAACCAGGTAAATGATAAATGTCCAGACGAAGATGCTGCCCATCAAGAAAATATGGATGGGAGCCTGTGATCTTATGGATCATGGGTCAGTGGACAAACTTATCCCTATTATAAATTTACGACAAATGTGTTCTTGTTTTTTCAACTAAATTTGGCTATACAACAAAATAAGTACATACAATTTATTCGCTTTTAGCAAGATGTAATCATCTTTTAACTTGACGATTTTTTTGTTGAATTTGAACCTTAAGACAGATATGAACAGGAGTAAAATAAACGAGGTCATTTTGAAGGAGATAACATGATCCTGCAAACAGAACACTGTCATTTCACACTTGGATCAGAACATTTTCACTTACTTGGCAGTTTTGATGCTAAATTCTTCAGGCTGCTTAAACTCTCAGCTCCAAGCTGGTTGAGGATGCCTGGAAGCATCTCTGCAATTTCTATTTGAAAAAAAAAACACACATATATTCAAGTAAAAAGAAAGAAAAAATAAATTTCAATCATATAAGCCTCTCACTGGTTTAGACCAGTTTTTATCTTGGCAATAAATACTTTTTAGTTTTCTGTGGTCCAAAAATCTTTAGAAGTTTTCTCTCTGAAAGCCTCATATATGTGAAGTTTTTGTAGAAAAATAATGACCTGCACAGGTAAAAAACATCAATACCAGTATTCCCAGAGTTTCACAGAATTTGTGCCCAAAACCACAAGACTTTTACACTTGTTGCTGTTCACACATCTGAATCACCATGGCTATGTTGTCATAATCTGAAAAACCAAATCGAATCGGCTCAAACCCAATTTCAGTTTCAATTTCCCAATTTTTGACTAACATAACTTACGTTTCGTCTCCGGGTGGCCAGTGATGGCAAATGTGTTAGCTGTGAGGGAGGCCTGCACCTTGGGGTTGTTGAAATGGATGACTGTGCCATCATCTCTGATCATGTTTACCTGGGCAAGGAAAGTTAGGTAAAATTTCGCATTTACTTGTTGAGGTCACTGATAAGAGCATCTATTAAGCACGCCACATTTATTTCTCAGATTGCTTCCATTTCTTCATCTGGTATTCACGTCACTGATACAAAGGACAAAAGCCGACATCAGCATGCATCATATGGCACTGGTTCATGCCTTTTATTTGATTGGTGTTTTATGCCATACTCAAGAATATTTCACTTGCATGATGGCGGCTAGCATTATGATGGTAGGAAACTCCACGACCGTCAGCTGGCAGACATTCCCATGTACAGCCGGATACGAAGACAGCATGAGCTGGACTTGAACTTACAACAACCAAATTGGTGAGAGGCTCCCAGGTCATTGCTCTAATGCTAGAAAGGTTCTCAGATTGGTACTCATCGACTCCACTGTGTTCATGTTGGCCAGCAATGCTATATCAAAGTCATTACTTTTTTGGTACTTTACATAATAAATGTAGTAGTTGTTACAATGGTTTACAAATGGGCATACAAAAAAGAATTTAGTGTACTTCAGCAAGCATCTGCAATAATGCAACAAAAGGTTTTTTCCAGGTTATTCACTGTTTCCCTTATGTTTATGTGGGCAAAACCATTCGTTTGCAAGTCTTTACTTGTTTACCACTTAAAGTCATTGATATAATGGTATACATGGGGTCCCACACAAAAGACAAGAGCCAATTTCAACATGTGATCGGCTTCTAGTTAATACCTAATATGCTGAAGCTGAGCATCTTTATGAAGGAAACATTTATCCGTCTTACATAAAGAGCTCCACAGTGTAAACAAACTGTCTGGCTGAAGCCTGGCCAGTGGAAGCTAGAAGTGAAGAGCTGAACACAACGGTCAAAAGCGACCAGTCAAGAGTATGGCATCTTAGACCATTCAATCAGTGGTTTGATGAAGCACAGCCCTACAGTAACCACTCACCTCTTCGATTCCTGGGATATTACTAACACCTAATTTTTTGAGTGAGCTTTGTAATTTTTTGTCATCTATTGTGGCAGTTCTGTGGACAACTTTCTTCTTTCTTCTTTGTGTACCCTGTGAATAAAACATCATATTGAAGGAAAAAAAATAAAGGATAAAAATACATAAAAGATGGACAAACGTTGAAATCCTGGTCTCAGTAACCTTTTAGAAAACTAAATTTGTAATGTTTGAAGAATGCTTTCAAGTAACACTCCATCATCACATAATAAATAATAAATAAATCATAATAAAGGGGGTTAACAGCACAAGTTCCCTGGCAGGACTCGTCACTTTTCTGAAGATTATGCTGACAAATCTTGTGAATATTGTCCTACTAAAACAGGTCAACCGGACTATTCATTGTGAAGTAACGGAACCATTCCTTCCTAAACTAACCAGGGCATAATTTGTGTTGTCTATCATTTATTCCTGCCTTTGCGAAGACGATTTGTTCGGAAACTGGTAACGCAGTACTCGGGTAAACTGGCAATGCAGTACTCGGGTAAACTGGCAACACAGTACTCGGGTAAACTGGCAACACAGTACTCAGGTGAACTGGCAACACAGTGCTCGGGTAACTGGCAACGCAGTATTCGGGTAAACTAGCATTGCATTAATGGGGTAAACTGGCAAAGCAATACTTGGGTGAAATGGCAACGCAGTACTCGGGTGAACTGGCAACACAGTGCTCGGGTGAGCTGGCAACAGCATTTGGGTAAACTGGTAACACATTACTCGGGTAAACTGGCAACGCAGTACTCTAGTGAACTGGCAACACAACAGTCAAGTGAACTGGCAACACAATAGTCAAGTGAACTGGCAACATAGTACTTGGGTAAACTGGCAACGCTGTACTCAGGTAAACTGGCAACACTGTACTCAGGTAAACTGACAACGCTGTGCTCTGGTAAACTGGCAAAGCAGTACTTGGGCGAACTGGCAAAGCAGTACACAGGTGAACTGGCAAAGCAGTACCCTAGTGAACTGGCCGCACAGAACTCGGGTGAAACGGCAACCCAGTACTCGGGTGAAACGGCAACACAGTACTCAGGTGAAATGGCAATGCAGTACTAGAGTAGACTGGCAATGCAGCCCTCGGGTAAACTTTCAACGCAGTACATAGGTGAACTGGCAACACAGTACTCAGGTAAAATGGCAACGCAGTACTCCGGTGAAACGGCAACACAGTACTCCGATGAACTGGCAATGCAGTACTCGGGTAAACTGGCAACGCAGTATTCGGGTGAACTGGCAACGCAGTACTCAAGTAAAATGGCAACGCAGTACTCACGTAAACTGGCAAAACAATACTCGTGTAAACTGGCAACGTAGTCCTCAGATAAACTGGTAACGCAGTACTCACGTATTATAAGAGAACAGTGGTTCACCTGGCTTGAGCCCCCACGTCACCAGTGCACAAAAAATTCCTTGCACATGGCATTAAACAAGATGTGGAGATTTGCATATTGCCCTCATGTATGGACCATATAATTACATAAAGTAACTGACTTTACTACAATTAACAAAGAGTGAGTGAGTGCCTCCTTGTTGCAGGACACATTTCCACCCCTCTTTTATCTAGTGCTACTTCACTGAGACGTCTTACCGAGGACAAGTAAGCCGCCCTGCCCGAGCCATTATACTAATACGGGTCAATCAGTCGTTGCACTATCCCCTTCATGCTGAATGCCAAGCGAGGAAGTTGTTAAGGTCTTAGGGGTGGCTCGACCCAGGATTGACCCTGGATCTACTGCTCCCGAAGCGGATACTCACACGTACATATGAATAATCATTTATTAAATAATACGCATGTTTTTCCAACGAAGGCAAGCCTGAAAATATGTGCCCAATATGGAGAAAAAAGGTAAATCTAATACTGTCCACGTTTTATAACAGAGTAAACTTAAGGAAAGTCAACCCATCAACTGCACGTTGCTGGAAGACCTCCCCATATACGAGAAACTGTGGTCTAATACAACGTAACATGGACAATATATACAGGAGCATTACCTCTTTCTTCTAAGGGGTGTTTTCCACATTGTTTAGTACTTATTTCCAGGCAAGTAAGTCAAAACTTTCATGAATAGCGCTGCATTGTCTGTTTGCTTCAGGATGACATTTTCAGAAAGGGTAGATAAATGTTATGGAACTCTTACCTTGCCCCCAATACGCACTTGAGAGGACAGTTTATTGAGCTTGTCTGCATTCATGCTGGCACGTGTAATTTACCTGTAAACACAAGAAGCAGGGGGGATGAATAATTGCGGTCTGAAAGAGCCTGCATAATTCCTCTCTTAAGTTGGGACATCTGGTTTTGCACAACCATTACTATGGGCTGCCCAGATGGAACCCAACTACAATACCAGCCCTAAGACTCTGTGATGTCACTTAGAACAAAATTTTGCCAAACCTAAAGTCAGAGCAATGAATCTCACACTGACATTCACAGAGACATTGAGTTGACAGATAACATGGAAAGGTACATGTATAAGGAAATAAACGACACTGGACAATATCAGGACAGGTTTGGCCAAATTTTGTTCGGCCACGGATGACCCCAAACCAACGTCAGAGAAAACTGATGTGCTTACTCGCCTGTGTAAAATATGTCCACGCTGTCCTTATAGCCCTTTGTTTCGTGTTTCACCAAGGAAACACGGGCCCACACGCCCTAGGAAATAACCAGCTCACATCGTACTTGCAATTTTTGTCTCAAATGCTTTGACAAACTGCCTCACTAAATGCATCAGGTTATTAAACGGAGCATGCTGTGACACTGGTGTGGGGCCATCCTTGGATTTCCTGGATGTGCTTGGTATCGAATAGGATTTTTCAGTGCACGATACAACATAGAGGAAGGCTGATGTCAAAAGTTTTTTAATGTAATCCTTAACTTTTAATTTAACCGAAATACACTAATGGTTGGTGTATGGTTACTTAGGGATATTTCTCAATTCATTGCCCTACAATATGATATATAATACACAATATGCCAAGTACAGAAGCATTTAGAGTGGCACCACCCTGATATCACCGTAGATACAGCCCACAAGGGTAATATCAAATATCATAGTTGCACAGGTTTGCGTTTTATTAGAGGTCTACTCAGGTAGTCCTACAGCACACCTGTTGTTTTCGTTCAGATTATTATCACTCTGCTGATTTTGTGAGCGTGCTACTGCCTAGATCGTTTGACCAACTGACTTTGCAGTAAAATTGCCTTATACCTGAAGTTATCAGTCCTGCTATTCCTTTTTTTCTATGTCACATAGTTTGGCAGCCTTGCTGATTGTTGTAGCAAATCTTCTCAAAACCCACTGAACAGATTGTTCTGAAATTTGATATGCAGGTAGACTCATCCTAGCTTCAATAGGTTTGAGAAAAATGTTGACTTCTGGTAAAAACTTTGGAAGCTCACTATTGGTCGATTTGTGACGTCAAACCCAGTTTCGAAATTCAATTTTTTAAATGTATTCTAGTGTATTTTCGGCTGTTAATTTCTAACCTGCTTTTAGTTTTGGTAGCTTTTTGAGATATAGCCAAAAATCCAATTTAGTTACTTTATTTCATTGGCCTACACCTGGAGAACTATGGGAACTAGAATTGTGAAACTTGCACCAAATTGTTTTTTTCCAAGCCTTGCTTGGGAGACTATTGTTATTGCTACAGATTATTTTTCTTCTTCTCTGACAACGGTTTTTTTCATTTTGCGAGAAAACCGCGTGTCACAGCCATTGACTTTCTACACATGTTCATTACCAAATCACTTCTCCAGAACTGCTGATCTGATTGCACTGAAAATTGAAACGTGTGTACAAGACTACTGGTGGTATCAGCTTGCCATTGGTTGTTTTAGTCACGTGATGAGTGGTGGATGAATTCTGAGAAAATCAGGTAGTAATTAGATGAAGCTTGGACTGCTAAAGACAACCGTGGTTATAGTTTTTTTCCTATGTTGTATAGTTTGTCAATTATTGCCCATTTTAGCGTCTTTTTTTCATATGTCACGTGACTGGACACCATAATAGCTATGAAGCTGAAAACTGCTCAGTTGATAAACTACAGATCTTCATTTCTGACTGGTAGAACCACAGAGCTACAACTGATAGTTTTGCCATTAAAATGCATTTGAAAACTTGTTATTTTTATTCATAGTCAGCTTGTAAAATTGCAACATCTCCAAAACCGCTGAAGGTAGAAAAAAACAGACCTTGCATTTTTAATAGCAAACATAAAAAGCAGGTTTTGATGTTTTGTGCTGTTTGGTGAGTCATGTGATTTACCAGCCATTTTTAATTTTATTGATAAGCTAAAACCATTTTTCTCCGTAATTCGGCTAATGATATTTGGATGAAATTTCACTTGCAAGTTTTAAGTCGATTGCCGTACCTACATGTATATTGTACATAGACTTTTTGCTTGGTGTGCAAGTTGTGTGTAACTGACCAATGAAATTAGCTTAAGAGTAGGTCAAGTCCAAAAACTGTTTAAAATGATTAAATAAACACACTGTCCAGTACTGCATGACGTCAGGGTAACAAATCTGAAAGAATTTTTTTTGTACTTTGTGTAGTTTTCAGGTTATGACCAAAAAACCATCAAAAAGATAAGGTATAACATAAAACTCCATTACAAGATTTCCCATTCAAATAATATAGGAGCTTCGTGCTACACTACATGAAACCTGTTCACTGTGGAGTGTAGGCTACTGGGCATGTATTCCAATTCTGTCTGGCGACAGGTGCGGTAGATCAAAACAACAATATTTCCCTATCATATTGCTCAGCACTGCTATATAAGAGCAATGTGTTTTTTTTTTTGTTTTCACTGTGTTTCACTATAGCCACCATAAACATTTCTCATGGTTTCAACAAGGTACATGCAATTTAACCTTATTGTCTAATATGGATTGCACCTATTTTTTTACTTGTATTAGACAAACCTGTGGTCTTTCCAGAAGAGCATAGAACTGACAGATTTAAACGATCTGTAGTGCAGAAAGTGGGAAGTTTTACAAAGCGGACACTAAAAGCAGTCTATACAGGCCGCTTGGAAGCCGTATAACTGATGGCAGCTGTAGTTATTATCATTCTTAATCGACCTGTAAAGTTGCAATATCTCGAAAACTGGTAACGGCAGAAAAACCAAATTTTGGAGTCTTCATGAGGGACATATGAAGTAAATTTTGATGTTTTGTGCGAATTTACCATTCACATGATTTATTGGCCATTTTGAACTTTACTGATAAGCTAAAAAATTTTCTAAAATCTTCTCCAAAATGGCTCAACCTATCGAGATAAACTTACATTTACAGTTTATAACGGACTCACCTACCCATATTGTAAAAAACTTTTAAACTAACATGCAAATAAGGCCAAAACTGACCAATGAACTTGGCTCAAAAGTAGGTCAATTTCTAAAACTGCTTAAAACAATTAAACAAACACACTATCTGGTGGCCCTTGACATCACCATGACAAGACTGCAAGAATTATTTTTGTAATTTGTGTTGTTTTTATGTTATTACCAAAAAAAAATTGACAAAACCGTCCTATATAAATAACCCAGGCGCTTCGTGCTTGACTGTGTGAAACCATTGACTGCAGTTTACCCTTGGAATGGGCATCAGCTTGCAACAATGTATTCTTTCTGTCTTTCCTCATCTGCTATCAACAGAAGATCAAAGCCAACTAATCTATATGCTAGTCTTCAGTACTTGGCCAATTGTAAATGATGCCTGGCAGTCTAGCAATCAAATCAAGTAAATTCCTTTCCATTTTTTGTCATGTTTTTTCCCATGATCATGAACTTTAGAAACACCAGGCTACCAGAGGTGGTAAAAGACTAGTGGCATGGACCCCAGCAACACTGTTGGATAACAGCTTTAATTTCTTTTTATTTTCTTGACATGACCAATCTGTACCAAGGCTTCATGCTGCTTTGTAGACCAGTCTGTACCAAGACCTATTGTCTTCATCGTCCCATGAGCTTGTGTCCCCCATAGGCCCTATACTTATTATAAAATTAATTTACATAACGAAAGGATTTATCAGATATATAACAGGCCTTTTTTTTTTCACCTGTCTGAATTTGGATGGAACTCGTGCAGTTTACGGATTTCTGCTCATAAATGTTAAACGAAACCAGGTTTTTGATGCACCCTAATTGTGGTGCGGTTCAACATGGCTGTCACCTTCAGTTGCAGGATGCCTATTGAGGCTCTGGCGGTTAATATGTTTAGAAAAACTGATATATTTGATGAACTGGTGGGGAGAGGGAGTTAAGAAGTTAGTCTACAAGATTAAACCCACAACCTACTGGGGAATGACATTTGAAGACAAGCTGGAATGCCACCGGTGCCCATCGAGTTTGAGTGCACAGGTGTCTGGCATTTACTTGAGAGGTCGTGATGGACTCGGTGTAAGGATAAATATCAGAATATTAAGATACCATCTAGACGGGCTACACTCCAAGTAACAGCAACGTCAGCTTCAAAACTTTTGAAGTTTTGAGGAATATGGTATGTTTTTTGGCGCGTGGTGACTCAGATGTGAGGCTAGCAGCAGTAGAATCAATCGGGTCCGCGTTATTTTTGAAGGGTTGGGCTAGTTAAAAATTAACTCAAACAGGCAACGGGGCCTCCGTGGCTCAGTTGGTTAGTGCGCTAGCGCAGCGTAATGACCCAGGAGTCTCTCATCAATGCGGTTGCTGTGAGTTCAAGTCCAGCTCATGCTGGCTTCCTCTCCGGCTGTAAGTGGGAAGGTCTGGCAGCAACCTGCGGATGGTCGTGGGTTTCCCCCGGGCTCTGCACGGCTGCCGTCGTATAAGTGAAATATTCTTGAGTACGGCGTAAAACACCAATCAAATAAATCAAATAAATCAAACAGGTAACAACCCCTCTCTGTCTACTGGACTGGCCTCTTGAAAGCTAACTTAAACAGGGCCCACATGTTCAACATAACCAGCAGGGCCATCAGACAAAGGAATATCACGTTACCATGACAGGGAAGTGTGTATCTACATGCCCAAACATTCCTTTTGACTAGTAACTACTATATTTAGAGAGACTGTTATCGAAGTAGACGAGTGTGTGTTTGTATTAAATCCCCAGTCATTTCACACTAAATCGTCCAACAAAATCATAAGAAAACATGTACTGAGTTGTTGTCCGCAGACAGCTGCTGATTACCTGAGGGAAACATTCTAAATCAAGTTATAAAAGACACAGATTTTACTCACAACCCACGAGGTTCGTAAGATGGCCGAACGGAAAGAACGGTGACGTCAGAGAAATTGGGGTATCTTGTGAATGGCGGAAACTGCGTACTCTCAAGCAAAACGTTTAATTACAGTTCTTGTCATTATGGGTTAATCTTTAATTAAATTAGTTAAAACCAATCGAACTAGCATACAGGAAATGTTTTGTTCAATCGACAGTCTAACAGAGGAATAAAAGACTACTATGGACGGATGACTTTTTGATCCACTGTCTCATTTTTCCGTGACGTCATCTTCCTGGTCTGTCTAAAGGGCGGGAAATATCCAAGCTTTTGTCACAGTCTCCCTCGAACTTTCGTTCTGGTTGGTGCCTAAGGCTTCTCCTCTGTTAAATTATGTCTACCGAAGCTGCAACAAAGCCTGTTGAGGTCACTAAGTCTGTCGAACAAGAGGAAAGGTATATGAGAAGTGGAAATCCTATGTTTTTATTTCTCGCGAAAACATTTCTGATTTAAGTTGTTGATGTTGTTTCCAAACTGAACTCTGAAGTTAACTGCGGGGATGAAAGTGTGATCTTCCACCAGGCTAGTTTCATTAATTACGGCTCAAGTGTACTAATCTACTCAGAATTTAGTGGATAAATAAATCAGTAAACATAGTTAACTCTCCAAAGCCGTGAAAATGTACCAGATGGTCTTTAGAAGTAAAATTGTTAGTCGGGCAGTTTGAACACCATGTGTTCGCTATACTATAAGTTGCTCTCCTCTAGTAAAGTGTCGTCAATTCATAGAATTGACGACACTTTAGCAGGAAATGAGCATCAGAGAAGTAGTTCATGAGCATCAAGGAAGTAGTTCATTGATCTAGACTTTACAACTCCAGCGGTTTTTTTTTTTTGTTTTTTGTTATTGCCCAACCCATGTAGTTGGACGTACCTGGTGTGATGTTTTAATATTAAGACATTCAGCGTGTTACAGAGCCTATCGATAGATCAACAGTCAAGGAGTCTTCCAGGTTAAAATTTTGGAATTAACAACAGTCTAGCGTCGAGAAACTCTGCACAATGTAAATCCGTGTAAAATTAACCAATACATACATTAACTGGGT
Organism: Liolophura sinensis; assembly: GCF_032854445.1. Lineage (NCBI taxonomy): Eukaryota > Metazoa > Mollusca > Polyplacophora > Chitonida > Chitonidae > Liolophura > Liolophura sinensis. The sequence continues at coordinate 7,061,945 of NC_088301.1, forward strand.
AAAACTCAAATTATGTTCAAAAAGACAGTTTCTGTTCCTCTACCAATTTTTTCCCACATTTTGCATCCTATGATTAGTCAATCCGAGATAATTTACAGTTGTGTTGATATCGTGACCTAATAAATCAGGTTGTTGCTCCCCATGCATGCTTGATTGACCTTTCACGACGTCGCTTTGTTTTGATCAGCTGGCTGTTAGTTTTGGCAGACAGAAAGCCATGTTACGGCAGAGACATGAATTTGCAATTGACTGAAGGTTGTGGAGCAGAGTGACGGACCCCATAGTTTGTGCGAATTGTCAAATTAAGTTTGCATTGAAAATGGAGGGTCATCTTGGGCATCCGTTCGATTCTAAGTTTCACAGAAAGATTAGCGGCTTGGGTCCATGCGAGCCTCGCTGACCCAGTTTTTAAAAACATGGCAGTGAGTGGCGACCTGCTCAATATGAGCCTATTTTCAACTTCGGCTAAGAGTTACAGGAGAATGGTGGTATGAAGGAATGTAGCGATTGTGGCAAAATATGCATAAATATTTTAACTTTCAAAATTGCCTTGCTTTATGACTATTCAGAAAGAATCTAAGGCACATGCATTGGAATTGAACATGCTAAGGGGGTAGCTCTTTGAAAGCAATGTCCCTGAATCGGGTCCAAAGCTCTTGGGCTAAGGGTAGCCAGAGGTCCCCGCGTATCAGTATATATAAGCCACTCTTTGACCGAGGTCTCGGGCTATTCAGAGCCCAGCCCTGCCATTCAAAAACAAAAAAACATGGCACATATGTTGAAATGCCTGTCTCCTTTATTTGGGTAGTGTGGTAACACTTATTTCAGTTAAATGTCGAGATCTATTTTCAACAATTTCTGATATAAGCCCAATCGGCAGGGCTGGGATCTCGCAAGTTCACACAGATATTGGCCAGACAGGTGGGAGATTTTGCAGACTAGTAGTTGCTAGATTGAATACATATGTCTGTTGACTGGATATTGGCATCTGCATCAACGTAACATCACGTCTTACGGTTTGCGAGAGACCCACCCGTCTCGCCTATATCTGCGTGATATATTTAATCATTGAATTGCCTCAATATTTAATCAGTGAATTAAATCCAGCTGGCCCATACCACAAAGCACTTTGCTGTAATTGGACACGGTAAGGCTATTGTAAAGACTCGGGTGTCAAAAGGCATGTGGAAATCAACATATAAATTACACCTTAGTCTTTTCAATTCCCCTAGGTAACTCTCACTGTATGGTTGCAAGAGTTATCGTGTGATCAAGCCCCATATGTGTCTTAATGACGGCAAGGAAAATTAATCGCCCGTCACATATGAATGATAAAACTTACCCAGCATGAGGTGATGTCAGTGGAATGTTCTCACAAATTAAGTAACTTGTTGTGAGACTCGCTCAAGTGGGTAGCATGCCAGTGCAGCACAATAATTCAGGAGCCTCTCACCAATGCAGTCGCTGTGAGTTCCAGTCCAGTTCATGGTTGCTTGTCTTTCTGGTTTTATGTTGGAAGGTCTACCAGTAATCAGTGAATATTGTGCATATCCCCCAGCCTCTGGTTTTCTTCCATAGTAATGTACATGGATTTGTGCACATGAGCATTCAGAAGTTTGCACCCAGTTGTGATCTACATACTGTTACTGGTGTTATTAACGTTGTAGTAAAGAAGCTCCAGTTGAGGCCACAAAGCTTTTGGCTCAAGGCAAACGTAACCTGGTGTGTGGTGAAATCCCCACTGCTGTCAACGAACTACAAGAAGCATGTGGTTTACTGTAAGTATTGTCTTCAACTTTTTTTGTACTTAGCTGCAATTAGTGGGAAATTCTCAGCATCAAGCTTATTCTTGTAATATACTTTAAGTGGCGCCAGATGCAAGTACTAAATCTGTTATTGATAAAAATGGTAAAAATATGTAAGCATATTTTTACCAAATTGTTAAAAGCTGCCAAATTCATTTTTGAAGTGTTCACAATTTGTCATTGTCTGAGGTTGACCACCCTTCTGTGTTCAGACTTAAATTAAATTTGTTTTCTGTGCAAAAGCTTGTTGAAAACATCTTTTGTTTTTTTCACAGATTTGAGGGCTTTGTCTGCCTTGAATAATGAAGAGATTGTCCTTTCTTTTTCTTTTTTCCCCCTATACATATACAATGTTTTCATACCCACAGAGCTGCTACATTTGGAGAGACAGCCAAGGAATGCGGGGAGTGCTACTTTTACTACGGTCAGGCACTTTTGGAGCTCGCCAGGATGGAGACAGGTGTCTTGGGAAATGCCCTTCAGGGTGGTGAGTAAACAAGCATGTCCACGAGTGCATCTTCACGTCAGCGGCTCTCTCTTTGCTTTTTTACAGGCACAGTAGCCAGGTCAGGGAAGGTGAAGGAATGGCATAAGGTTGAAGGAGAATGGTTTGCATTGTCTTGTAATCCTGTATAATGCAGCAGCACTTACGGGTTTTGTGTAAATGAACAGAACTTCTCATTGCCATTCAAATTAGTCCTGAGCAAGAGGGGAGTAGTGTAGCATGTACAGAGCCATTCTAACCTCGACAAAGAAAGCTGCTCAAAAGGGCGTCAAAATAGCAATACATATACACAAGATGCTGTTCATAAAAAAAACAAAAGAGATTTAACCTGATACGGTAAACTGCGTGAAACACAAGTGCATTTTCATGGGTTGGTTTGCCAGTAGGCGTGTGCAGCACAGAAACACTGATATGCACTCCATATAAACTTTCAGGTTGTTCAGAATTGTGTGACCCTGGTGGTGTTTTCACTGCAGCTGATTGGTTGCATTCTAGAGTCAAAATCCTGCTGGTACTGTTTCAGCTTTAGTTTGGAGGTTTGTCAACTTTTTGGTAAACATTGGTTCTTACTGGCTTTTTCGACCCGTAAAGGTGCCATCATGAATGTGAAATAACCATTAGTTGAAGTGGGTAGCTGTGTAATGTGGTGCTTAGTGAAATAACTTGTGGCTGTGGTGTGATTGTGCTCATTAAAGCGGTCTTCTGCTATCCAAGACTTGCAACATTCTGCATAATGAATGAAGCAGTTTGCTCTCTTTCAGCAATTTATTAGTTACATTGTCATTGCGAGGTCCAGTCTCTCTTCACTTTTCCTTGCCACTTTTACCTTTCTCCCATTCCCGCCATGGTGTGTCTCATCATACCGATAATGATTGCGACCAGAGTTGTGGTGTGTGATATTCATTGAGGGTGCTATCAGTGTGACATAGCCTTCTCTACAGGTTTTGTGACCTTTAGATTTAACCAATAAGTGATCAACTACAGCAAAATGTTTGATCCAAATGACTTTCAGACAGAAGGAATGGGATCTATGACCGAACACCTGTATGTTTTTTGAAGTTGATCTTTGATTACATAGAGTATAGTTCTAAAGTACCCTAATTCCTCAACCTTTCTCTCATGATAGTCACTTTTAGTGAGATTTATGTAGCTTTTTAACTTGCTTTCAGAGACATTAGTTGGGTTGACAAATTTCAGGACTTATACAAAGTATAATTTTATCAGTCGATACAGAATAATGTTCCCAGAACATTCTTGAATAAGCCCCTTGCAAACATGCCAAAATGTTAATGAATTACAGTACATGTATTTTCAAGGTCAGTATGGTGGATTGGTGGAACAGTCTGGTAACACCAATATCAGCTTAACCACAACCTGATGATACATGTTGTCCTCCTTTACCAGACATAACTTGCGCTATACTATGCAGTGTAAATTGAGATGTCAAGGGGGAAACCAATGCACGCATACCTTTGCTTGTTGTCAGTGCCTGAAGAAGACACTGAGGATGATGCAGAACCCAGTGAGCAGTTTGAAACAGCAGAGAAAGTGACAGGTGGGTTGGTTGGGCCTACACCGTCATTATTGAGGGATTTTGTTGCTTATTCAGTTAGGTGAAATGTACTACTGCTGTCCTGGAAAATATTTGCTCTAATTTTGAATGGTATGATAAAAATCAGTTTATTGCCTACTGTTGGGTAAACTGGCATCTTGTAGAGTACAAGGTACATATGTGTATCAAATTTAGAAAACTGCTGAGAAGAGTAAAACCAGTGGAAATTGAAGGCTGTTTTTAAAATCCATAACAGGGAGTGTTGCAGGTAATTCTTGTAACATTGTTGGATTACTCTGATTGCCTGTATTCTGGAGTAGTGTTAGAGCCATGTTTTTCTGTGCCACCCCTAGGGGAAGAACGCGAGAAGATAAGGGATGAAGTGTATGATGCAATGTCTGAACCCGACCCCCCTAAAGCCAATGGTAAAGAAGCCGTTAATGATGATGCTAAGGTTGAAAAGAAAGAGGAAAGTTCAATGGAAACTGAAGAAAACAAGGAGAATGTGAAGAGTAAAAGTGAAGAAATAAAGGAAACAGTAGGTAAGAAACCCTTGGAAAACAAAACTGAGGAAGAAATCAAAAATGAGAAAAACAAATCTCTAACGGACAAAACAGGAGAACTAAACAAAAAGGATGAAAATTCATCTGAAATGGAAACCGAGGAGAATGAATCGGATAAGTCTGAGAAAAAGGCTGTTAATGGGGAAATAAATGGGTCAAATAAGGATGAGGTTTTAAAAGAGGTTAATGGTGAAAATGGGGATAAAGCGGAAGACAAACCTAAGGATGTTGCACAGGAGAAGTCTGCACCAGAAACCAAGGATGATGCTAAACCAACTGATGATGCTAAACCAACTGATGATGCTAAACCAACTGATGCTAAACCAACTGATGATGCTAAACCAACTGATGAAGCTAAAAGAACTGATAAAGATTTAAAAACAGAAACGTCTGAGAAAGGAGACACTGAAGCGATGGAGGTTACAGATTCCAGTAAGATGTGGTTCAGTTAGTTTCACCCCTCCTAGCAGCTATTTTATTCCGCCAGTTCAATATTTACATCCTTTCCAACACTTCATAACCGTCTTTCTGCCATGTTGGTTCTTATTTCACAGGTTGATTTCTATGTGGGATTGAAGCTAAATTCTAATAGTTTTGGTATTCCTATAAAATGTTTTGTCCTAATCCTAGCCTAACCTAACAATTCTGGTTGTGGGAATCCTAACACCAAGTCTCTCATTTTTGTGTGCTTGGTTCCTTACTACTGTGAGAAACAAAAGTTTGACATGGTATTTTAAAAGCTGTCTTTGATGGTGCTGGCACACATGGTTAATTGTAATGAAAATGCTGGTTTCACTTTCACAGACATCAGATCGATCATTCCTAAATCAAATATTCATGGTAAGATTTTAGTGAATTTTCCAGCTTTTAAGATGAAAATACTGTTCCAAACCTCCAACATTATTAGAACCAGTAGTCTTGAACGAGGACTCAAAGAAAACAGGTTGAATTTTTGGGCGATTTGTTTCTCTAATTTGAGACGTCAACAGCCCTCTACTTCAGGGGCTGACAATTGGTCTCAAAACATGCTGTGTCTCTGGCAATGGACATTTCAGTCTTAGCATTATGTAGCTGTTAATAATCCGAATACTAATCTGTGGACTGCTCTTTTTAATAGAAGAGAAAGAGGATGGAGAGGAAGACGGTGAAGAGGAGGAAGAAGGGACAGCTGATGAGGAGGAAGGGGAGGCCACTGCAGAAGAGGGAGAGGCGGATCCAGGAGAGGGAACCAGCTCAGGCAAGACAGGTGAAGAGGTGAGTGGTGCAGAGAGAAGGGTAACATTGTTAGCAATTTTTTTGGCAAATCATTTGCTATTAAAGACTGTTTGCTTGAAATCTGTAAATCTGTTCAGCATCATTTGTGTTTTACACATATAAGCATATTTATAGAGGCTGTGCTGCAAGTTTTGGAATAAAATGGATCAGTGCAAATCCAATCTAATGTTTGCTGTTTTAGAATATCCTATATAATTACCTTTTGCAAAATATCAGCCTTTCCTGTGTTTCCATTAAAAATCAGTTATACGTTGGGTAACTTTTTCGAACTGTAAAATTATTATGCCTCTGTTAAAAGTACAGTCGCGATTCTGATATTTACTGCAGACAATAATTTAAGGTATTTGTAACAAAACTGAAAATTTCATTTCATTAGCAAATGGGTTTTTTTTTGTTTTACCAAAAATCTTTTTTCCCACTTGTACTTGAAATTTTTGAATTTTGTTGATTGGTTTTCTAGACATTGTAAAATATCGTGTGGCACATTTGGAATGGACTTGCACTAGAGCTGATTTGTCCTTGACAGTGTTGGCAAAACAATGGATATGAGGTCTTGGAAAGTCCTCACATTTTCTTTGATGGTTGGGAATTTTTAAATTCGAATTTTCTGTCTGAAAATCTGGATGAGAGAAGGAGCTGTGATGGTACATGCACTTGTCTTTAGCAGCTCAGTTAGTTGAGAGTTTTTATTTTTCAGGACCCAGATGACATTTCTAACTTGCAGTTGTCGTGGGAAATGCTGGAGCTTGCCAAGGTCATCTACCTCAAGTGAGTCATTTTACCATATCGCATCATCACCAATTCCATTAGATGCATGCATTTTCATTCATTCTGTGCGTATGTAAGTGCATTTTTTTTGTGATTTTATACTGTGTACATTTAAATATTTCACCCAGTACTGTTTTGAGCATTTTGTTTAAAACGTGTGCTTTACATGTCTCCTCTGCTTAGTGACCTCTTGCTTGGAAAGTATCTTTTTAAACAAATCTGTCTAATTTTTGGTAGTTTTGTCTTTTATGCTAACCTGCCATGTTCTAAACAAAGAAGTGTGCTTCCATTTGCTAACTGTTTTTTTTGCATCCGTGTGTTTCATTTTTTTCTAGTGTAGTAGTTAAAGAAGAAAACGTAAATATCAGACAAATGTTATTGAAAAGAGCATGCTTATCCTTGCAGGTGTATGACATAAAAAAAAATTTTAATATGTACCTCAAGTTTAATAAATTATAAAGTCAGCACCAAAATCCGCTGTGGGCGACTCCATTTTGCCTAAAAACTAGTCCTGAAGTCTTCTGTGTTAGGAGGAGAATTGCCTTTGGAAACGGCCTAAGTGCAGTGTGTACATTTCTGGTAGAACTCTTCTTCCCAGAAGGTAGCGAACACTACAGTTCGTTTTCAGCTTGACGATCGGGAAACCAGAATGTAGGACGTAGGTTCCGAGTTTTCACGATCAAGCCGGCAGTTTTAACAACTCTCATTGACTGAGAGGCAACACACCCCCAACATAAATTACAGGGTGTTAAAGATGGAGGACGCGATAAACTCAGCGAATTATGCGAGCTTTGCCATTTTCAGACTTAAAGTGTATGGCAAGGAAAAATCGCAGGCACCACCAGATAGAAAAAATTGTGCTTTTTACAGCCTACTGTAATGTCATTGTTTTAACTTTTCTTCACCTGTAAGTATTCACAGCATCTTGCAAATCTCGCACAATACCATGGTAATCCGCAACCGAAAGCTTCGAATGGTAATGATGTAGTAGACTAAAATAGACAAGATACTATGGATGCCTCAGTAACTCTTGCAATTGAATATTAAAGGTGCCATGAATATTAATGTGGATCAAATGACTCTTTCAGACAAGAAGACAAAGAAATGAAGTTAAAAGCAGCACAAGCCTATCTGAAACTAGGGGAAGTCAGCATTGAAACAGGTTGGTTAAAATTAAATCAGTAAATTTTCTCAGTTCGCTGTTACTGGTTCCAACCATTCAGTGGAGTGTAGTACAGGATTTTCAATGCCAGTTTGTTTAGGTCTAAGTCTGGCAGTAATGTTGTATTCCATAGTGTATTTGCATGGGAATAATGCTAGCTATTATAGGCAAGGCTACTATTTTTGATCACGTTTTTTGCCATCAACAGACATTTCTAGTGAAATAGCCTTCTAATGTTTAGACACTATTCATTCACATTTTTCCATAACATTTTACTTATGTTACTGTTGTTACTTTTTTCACAGAGCAGTATGAACAAGCCATCAGTGATATTGGAGAGTGTTTCAAGATTCAGAAGGAGTTGCTAGAGCAAGATGATCGCTTGTTAGCAGAGACGTATCCTTGCATCTTAATTTATTTTAACAAAAACATTTTGCATCGCGTCATATGGAAGTAAAGATACCTGGATAGCTACCTGTACAAAGTTCTGGTTGATGTTGGTTTATTGCTGTATAGTGTGTAATTTTTAAAATTTAAATAACCATACAAATGAACATGGTGTGTGTTCTGTTGACTCTACAGGGCCCATTATATTTTAAATAAAAAGCTTACCTAGAAAAGAACAGAGAGCAGCCAAGCATCAGAACTATTTAATGAAATAAAATTGGAATATTGGTTTATACAATAGTACTATGCTGCTGGGTGACCATGTAGCTGCCTTCCAATGAATTCCCTGCTATGTGATGAACAGAAGTCACCCCATCTTGATTATCTCAGTCAGCATGTGCATGTAGCAAAGTAAATGTTCACAGCACTGTTACTTACAGTGATAACCCCTCCTCTCCAGGATTTTTCATGTGAACCAATCAAGCTATATTGTATGTATGTATGTATGTATTATCCTTAACCGTTTGAAGACAATACCAGCTTGGGCTGGCCTTGTCCTTCAACAAGAATTTTGAGGAGGCCATTGACAGTTTCCGTGGGGCAGTCAAGGCTATTGAAGAAAGAATAGGTAAGGAAATAATCTTTAAGGACATTGTACAATTCAGTGCAAAGTGGACAGGTATTGGCATCCACAATATTGGTTACCCAGGTGTTGTTCCAGGTGTAATGTTGTATGCACAATGTACAGGTGTAGATTTAATGTATTCACTAAAACTACCAATTATCACTTTTTCATACATTTGAAACTTTGGTCTTAAGATGTTTTGTTCAAAAGTAGATTGAAATATTTTGGTATAGCGTGAAATGACAGTTCACCAGCCAAGGGGAATTTCTGAATAAAAGTGCAGCCTATTATAAGGCCTGTTCTGTTGTGTGATATATTATTTTTTTTTCAACAACCTTTTGTTCAGTATTAATGCAGTATGCTTTGCTTGAATTATTGTTTCAATGTCTTGGTTAAATTCCTTGTAAATAACTGGCATTTTCACACATCTTATGGCTGTTTTTGCTCTGTGAAATAGGTAACTTACAGAAGGTTGTAGAAGAGGGGAAGAAGACTGAAAAGTCTGAAGAGAAACCTGCTGAAAAGTCTGAAGAGAAACCTGCTGAAAAGTCTGAAGAAAAACCTGCTGAAAAGTCCGAAGACAAGCCTGCGGAAAAGTCCGAAGAGAAACTTGCCAAGGCTCAAGAAGGGGAGGAGAAAATGGAAGAGACAAAGTCTGAGGAAGAGATTAAAGGTGTGTAGTTTTGTAGAACCACTCCTTTTCAGTGCATCCAATGAAAGAAATGTTGACCAGTTTTATATTGATGTGTTATGGGCCAGGCTATTAGCTTTGGCCTAAAGTTTAGCCCTTGACCATGTTGTACGTTTTGCTCGAGTTCTGCCAACCTTAAAAAGGTTTGTTTGGAAGCTAGGATGATATCCGGTGGGAAAAATGAGCTTCGGGAGTGATATTTTATGACATTTGTTTGTCTCAATAAATGACCTTTTGGACAGAATATTGGGTCATTTATCGTAGCTTGTGTTGAAAATAAGTAGTTGAGATTCCATCATAGTGGTCGGTTTTTATTTGTAATCTAATTTTTTCAGAGAGCTGCAAAGATACAGATGACCCAGTAAAAGCTGCTGAGAAAGAGATTCAAGACTTGAAAGAGATATTACCCGATATCCGTGCTAAGGTGGGCTTTAAAGCATTTTGTAGAATAAAACTTGTTGTGAAGGTGATAAATTGTAAAAAAAAAAATTGAATATTTACATCAGTGATAGCAATGTAAAAAAAACTAACACAAACTGTGATTGTACCATACATTTTACTCTGCATTGTTAGATTGAAGATGTTGTGGAAGAAAGGAAGAACATGGATGTTGTGAAGGAAATGGCCAAGGATGTTTTCACTTCACAGATGGTAAGCCTACTGCCTGTTTGGTCAGTGCAGCTTTAGTCAAGAAATAGATAATAGATTACAGTTTTACTAAGTACTTGTACTTTCATATTTGAGTATATTTGTTGAAGTAGCTCTAGGTTATCTTATAGGATATCATGAAGGATTTTGTCATAAGCGCAGTTTTATTTGTGAAGAGGTAAATTTTAATGGACTAAAGATGCTCTTTAGTTAATTCGTGTTTTACCAGTGTACTGAAGATGATTATACTGAATCCATGTGTAAAAAATAGTCAAGATACATTTTGTTGCAAGTAAAGAAATCTGTTTCAGAAACCTGAAGGGGAAGCCGGAACAATAGGAACACAGGCTTCTTCGGTAAGTGTACAAACCTGATTTTATGTATGGATATATTTACAGTTCATCCTCAGAATTAACCAGTAAGGTGTTACTGAAACGAATGTTACAATTCATTTTCATGCCTCTGTGTTTGATAACGAATGTATCCTTGCAACTCAACAACTATGTTGCCATAACAGCAGTGGTCTAGTGTCCCAGGATTCAACAGCAGTGTGGCAAAAGCATATTCAAAGTTGAACAATTTCTCCACAGATACCCTCAATTGAAATGTTTTCCAGTGTAACAAAATTCAGAATATGTGAAGGATGGTCGATATTCATTATAGTTTTTGATATCCTGTATAGTTGTGACAAAATCTATTTATATTTGTTCTTTTAGAGTGACAGTGGTGTGAAACCAACAGACATCAGTCATTTGATAAGGAAAAAGGTAATGTATCAACCTTTTTTGGATATTTCTGACTTTGGATAGTACCTGGGTGTTTTTCCTGCTCCAAAAGGGAAAAAAAATATTAGACTGACACATCTTCATAGGAATTACAAGTTCATGAAGAGAATTTACTGGTTGTCATGGCAAAAAGAAAGACGTCACCCCACTAGGCAAGCTTGGTGTAAATAATGGATTAACCTAGAGTTTTCTGGCATGAACAGGCTGTTCAGCATTACAGGTTGTGTTGTAAATAAATATTGAAAAGCTCCTTACAATAACCTTTGATTTTAAATTCAAAATCTGTTTAATGTCTAGTTTTGTTGTGAATTTAGGTATCAAGTAGTTGTCCTGTCATGTCAAAGACCATGACTTTGCTGGTATTAACATGTTGTTGCAACAATATGGCTGAAATGTTGTCAGTGTGATGTAAAACTGCATAAATCATTCATTCAGCTCCATACATGTGTTCCAGGGACAAGTATGAAACCAGGGTTTGTATTGAGCGTGGAAAAAGGGGGCTCTTGTACTGGAATTTTTCAACCTTTTCGCATGTTTGCAAGATATTTATTAAGCATATTGTGAAGGCATTATATTGTAGACAGATAAAATTATATTTTGCAAAGGCTTGAAATTGGCCAGTCCCTCCTATGTAGTTTGTCTCCACAATAAAATCTTGAAAAGTGCGTTAATTGCACTGAACGTTGCCCTTTCGCATACGAAAACATTGAGGAATTCAGATAATTTGGCCAGGAAATGCGGAACTACTGTGTTCTAGTATGCTGACATTCTCTTCAGCAACAAATTGCTTAATGGACTGCTGTGCACTTGTTAGAAAAATGAGTGAGAACATAAACGTTTGTGTAAGTTTAGAATATTCATTCAAAGTAGCCTGGAAATCTCTAAGATGTATAAAGCATGTGACACAATTACGCCTCCAAATCTGTTTTTCATGATCAGAGAAAGCAGTCTGATGTAGAGGAGGAAGCTGAGACGAAGAAATCTCGTCAGGAAGATGGCAGTGGAGATGCACCTGTGCTCACCAATGGAAACCATGAGACAACAGATAAGGCAAAGGTTAGTGTAATCCCTAACCCTCACTGAAAAACTGAAGATTAAAACAATTCAAGGCTTGGTTTAACTTAATAAGAAAAGAAATATGTGTAAACTTCATACAAGTGGGAAGTCAATACTTTTCCTTCTGGATGCTGTTTTTCTGAATTTGTATTTACGAAAAACTAAAACATGGTTCTTATTATTTCTTCATGAAACTGTCCAAATGGGGGGCACTGATCTAGTCAAGAGTAAATTCATTGTTGATGTAATTTTGGGCCATTGATGAAAAAAAAATGTATAAAATGGAATATAGATCAGAAGGTCTTGTTTGTCTCAAAAAGGATTTTTTTTCTCGACTTGTGGCATGACTTCGTCGTATTTTAAATAACTTTAATCAGTTCATGCTTCTCACGAATCCTAAGGCGCTTACCTCCTATTCTCTTGTGAGAACTGTACTATTATTTTGCATTGGTAAAAGTGGCTCCTGTAAGTTTGCTGGTAGATCAGTCTATCACATTTTTTTTTATGTTCTATATGCTATATGATAGTAAATGTATATGTACACATACTACAAATGAAGGTCATCCAGCGTTCTGGTGTGCACATTGTAGGTATATCAGATGTCTTAAACTTGACTTTTTCACATACTCAAAACCTAAACAATACTGATGACATGGCGTTGTCATAATCATTCCTTCAAAAGCTAGACTTCTGCATTTGTCTTGGTTGTGAATTTTCCAGGAAGCTGTGAAGGAGGTTGAGTCAAAGGATGTTCCCATGGTAACAGACGACAAGGCTGAAGCTGTATCGACATAAAGTTCTCACAAAGACTTGTAAATCTTAGTCTTCTGAAGTTCTACCAGCGACAATAATGAGAGGGTGCGCCATAAAGAGAAATATGCTGTTTTGCACCCAGTCTGGTCAACCATGTTACAAAGCAGTGTTCTGTCTTTTTTTTTATGATACAATCTTTAACATTTTCTCATCGATTTTTGAGATTTTGATTCCATATGGTACAGGTTCATTTTCATCCATTTGTAGTATTATAAAATGTCTGTACCTCTCTTGAGTGAATGTGAGTGACTGGATTTTCGCCCTTGGGGTAGTATTTATGGAATAGAACGGAAGTGAAGGATTTTTCTGTGTTGGAATATAAAGTGCTAATGTTCAGTGGTTGATATGTTGTACATCTTCTTGTTCATGTTCTGTGTTACATATAGAGATTGACATTATCTGTGGACTCATTGTGTGGTCATAAATATTGTGTTAGCATGTTAATTGGTCCACATTGTTCAGATCTGCACGTCATTATTCATAATAATCTTAATCTCAGTCTTCATTGTCAAATACAAAACATATCAATCTCTCCTCTGTGTTTTCTCGTTAATTTATGTGAGCTCTGCGGACTTATTGGCCCTAACCGGTGTAAAGGCAGACTAAAATCCGGCTCTTGCTAAGGCATTTATCTGGGTTTTGTCTGTTTTTTTCTGGGTTTTATTCACGTCTCCAATCTGTTCATGGTGATTTAAGGCCGGCAGTCCAGTTTCCTCCACCTTATAAGAAACATGACCTCCATTCTTCCGTTCACATGTTTAAAGACCATGACTCATTTGCATGAAGAGCTCTGTGTTGCATGCCTGACAATAGTTACCGTGGTAAACTGGCAATATCGGACATATGAGTTTTCCTCTACTTGCTAATTTGACTGCTTTCATCAGAAAATGTGATTGCAAATGTTATTTGTAGGTAGATTATGCTATTTCCGGATTTTGTTAAAAATTCACTTTTTTCTGATCATCACGCTTGAGCAAGAGACATTTCATTAGCGTGACTGTTCGATAGTTCTTGCAAGTGGACAGGAGCTTTGCATAGGTGGGGTTATGCTGTCCTTTCAGCCTGCTGTGTTTCAGGATTCATATTTTACAAATCTAACTTGACATTTAATTGGCCTAATAGTCATTGGATTTATCCTCCCATTGGCATGCTATGCCAAAGTGATTTTTGTCACAATGTCCGTACAAACATGAACGCAGTAGAAGTCCCATTGCTTTACACTAAGTTGGGGAACAACAAGGAAGTTCAGAAGTACATAGGGCCAAATGTAGAACTGACAAATCCTTAACCACTCTTCGTGCAGGAATTTGACAACGCACTGTTCTTTACAGAACCGAACGACCAAAAACCAATCCCCCTCAACACAACCCTGAGAAAACCTGGGACACAACATATCTACACACTAATCCTTATTAAAAATATTAAAGATAATGGCACGTGCTAGAACATATGCAGAACTTTACACCTACAAAGACAAATGGTGCCTTAATCGCTCCAAGGTACGAAAACAATATTCTTGTAAAAGTACGACCATTGCAATGTTTGATCAATTATTTAAAAGTCTAACTTTAAGTAATGTATGGTCCTAGTTCGGTCACTTTAAATAGCTGTTTGCTTGGTATACGCAGTGTGCATGCACTGACGGGACTAATTTGTGCTGTGTTGATACAAACCAAGATCTGGTTGAATGCAAATTTACAGAACACGAAAGGTTTGGTTGTGAAAGACAAGAACACTGAAATGGAGTATTTATCAGAATTGCCCAAGAAAAGTTAAATTTTTTCTAAGCGTAAGATGCATTTAAAACATTGGATTTTGTGGTGTCTTTTGGGGCGCAGAGTGTATCAACGACGTCTCGGCCATATTTTTGGTTTAAAATTCAAGGTTCATTTGGTGACTACATTCATAGCTTGAAATGTACATGCTATTTGAATGATGGAAGCTAGAAGTCTGTCAAGTGGCAGAAAGCTGATGTGGCATCACTGATCTCAATATGATCAGAAAAGACCACCATAAAATCCTAGTTCAACTGCATTTTACAAGGTCAAAGTATTACCAAAAAAAAAAAAACCCCAGAACAAATCAAACAATATTACTAGGCAGTATTTAATGGTGTTTTATTTGGCGTATTTAGTTTGCTAGTGTTTTCTATCCCTTTAAATGACTTGCAAACAGCAATCCCACAGGTGCCCCTGCCATTTGGGGCCACGGTGACTCCACTAGTAGTGCATTTAGGGTTTAACAGATCTCTAGACTTGTATCACTGACTAGCATATCACGCTTGCTCTGTAATTAACAGATGTCACAAGTGGTGGAAGTGTGAAATTTGTGCAAGGTGAGCAAGTTCTGTATGTTTTCAGACTTTTGCTTAAGTCTGTCCTATCACACTGCGGAAAATTTTAAGTCCAGAAAGTTGGACTACTTATTACATGAACTGTCTATTACTTGGACAGAGTTGATTTAACCATGAGCTGACCACATTTGTAGACATATCACAGTACCTGAAGTACTGTGTCAAGAATCAGCAGTGCATTGTTCTACACATAGCTTTTGACATGTTGTTTTTGTCACTTACACCATTTCCGGTGCTGTCATTCCACATTGCAATACCCTGTCAAAGTAACCAGCCATCGTAATTATAGTGATGCACCATGCACTGTAATGCCATGCCGATGACCGACTTAAAGCGGATATACCAGAGATTTTTAGCAAAAAAATCCATATTCCGTTATCAAATGTTCTGTATTCACCAAGAATAGCTTAAATTGTTGCCTTTCAGTAAATATCAGACTCGCAGCTGTACTGTTTTGTGTTAAAATGATTCTGAAGTTTTATTACTCCACCTGCTTTATAAATTTTAGAAATGTTATTACTGATTTTTTAAACGTACACAGGAGACAATACTAGATTAGATTATAAGATTAGATTATTTGGCTTTTCAAAATGATGGAAAAAAGTCTGGCATAGTCTCCTTTGATGTCCCACCCAGTAACGGACATTTTGTGCCAATCAAGAAACCAATAAAAGCAAAACGAAGTAATAAATCCAACACTTGTTTGTTCTGAAGCGTTTTTGCAGCTGAGCCTAGACTGGTATAGTTCCAGTAGATTTCACTTTTAATACACTTGAAGGACTGGTATTTCTGAACGCTTTAATCTTAACATAACAAAACACATTGCAAGCCAATACCATGAAAATGTGTGAAAATCTCATTTACATGGTAATAATTTATTCATGTGAATATTTACACATTCATCCTGCAAATACTTTCATCATTTGCCGCAGGACGTATACATCTTTCCAGTGGTGTCTGCATATGATGTATTGCACATTTACATGCAAAAATACCACGCATGTGTCGAGTTACCTTGTATTTTGTAGGCTTCAAACAGTTCATACTACAACGCCACATTCTGATTGGTTTTGGAATAGCTCTACACGTGTTGTGAAGGAAGGTCTCTTGACACAGTTATCATGGCATTGGCCAATCTGCATACCCACGACGTCACTGCTTTGAAGTACTACATATTCATGTTTATTAAGCAAGAGCACTCTTTCTAGTGTGACATACCTGGATTTCTTTACTGCCCAAGAGAAAAACACTCATGATTGGTCTTTATCCATATTTATAAAGCATTGTTCATTTCCTTTGGCAAATCACGCACAATCTGGCAAATTTAGTGCATTTTAAGCTTATTTGTGGGACACTCACTGGCCCCTGGCATAGATGTATATTCAATCTACCTACTCCTGTAAAATGGTGTTCTGGCCCTGTTAGTTTGTCTTGCTGAAGAGTGAACCTGCAATACAGCCTATTCTGCTTACTAGCTCAAGACAGCATGAGATTCTGAAAAAATGCAGTGAAATGGGCCCTATTGCCAGCCATGCAGAGATGATTACATTCAAGTTGTGTCAACTTCGAAGCATTGTGTCCCGGACTTGAATGTCAAAAACAAACTTCTATCAGGCAAACAACCATCAGCTGCCTTATCTTCTACTTCATTATTCATGTTGGAGGTCAGCTTTACTTTTAGGTTACCACCTTTGGGTGCACTACCATTTCTATAACTAATCCTCCACATTTTTGAATCAAGGCCTTTGGTAAGGATGGTTGGAGGATGCTGATTTGATGTTTGTTTTGATTGTACTGGGCGCCTTCAAGGCATTTCCGTGTTGGCCTGAAAAAAAGAAAAACCAATTTAGACAAAGTATACATAAACTAAATCAGATTTAAAAAATTTTACTAGAGTTTTAATTCAATAACTCTTAAAAAATGAAACCAAAAAAGCTGTAATTTCCAATTTTTATAACCGCAGTATGATGCTTAGTTTGTGGTTCCCCAAGTCCTCGATTTTCCTTGACATAACATGTAATAGCCGTTTCAATTTCAAACCCCTATACACAAACCAAAGATACAAATAAACACATGGTTGTGAAAAATACAAGACAGATGTGTTGGGTGCGCATTATGTTTCCTTCACTGCCCTAATTCCTCAAATGTTTCCTTCACTGCCCTAATTCCTCAAATGTTTCTTTCACTGCCCTAATTCCTTAAATGTTTCCTTCACTGCCCTAATTCCTTAAATGTTTCCTTCACTGCCCTAATTCCTCAAAAGTTTCCTTCACTGCCCTAATTCCTTAAATGTTTCCTTCACTGCCCTAATTCCTTAAATGTTTCCTTCACTGCCCTAATTCCTCAACCTTTTTCCATATGAAAGAGCAACTTTCCCTGCAATTCATGCACATTTTTACTTTCATTTTGGGGACAAACAACATGGGTTGTATTGGCCAGTTCCAGGGCTTCACAAAGTATAATTTTTTCAGTCAACACAGAATAAAGCTGTCAGAATATGCTTGAATAAACACCTTGCAAACATGCGAAAAGGTTGAAGAATTAAAGTAATAGACCAACAAACCCATATGGCTAACCTAGAAAGATTTGTTACCCTCAACAATCCCACGCAATTCAGTAAATGTTGTCGTTTTATGTGAATCATCATGGCCACTGTGACACCTGAAGCTTTACATGGACATGAGCATTGTTTTAAGTCTGAAATTTAGTCAAAATCCACATGAAAACTCTCGAACTGAGCTGAATCCTGGACAGTCGTTAAAGTTGGTAATGTTGTTGCACAGGTATAAATGGCCAGGGTTGTCCTGCATAGGACCTGTTCTACTATATCCAAACTTATGCACACACAAAATGGCTCAGTTTAATTCATACAGCAGTTTGTGCACATCCTAATAAAGTTATTCAGTTATTTATTTGATTGGTGTTACAGGCTGTACTCAAGAATACTCTGTTATCCAGCTATCATTCACTTTATACCAACCTATTTATGCCTAACTATTCAAATACAGTAGGTAAGCATTTGAATTGTATTTAAAATGGTCACGTTCGTCAGAATGGACATAGCTGAGGGAATCAGCCATTGATGACTCATATTTATGCTGCATGGCATATTAACCAGTTTTCATTCACTTCACAACGTTGTTAAAACAGGCCTATTTAAAGCCTAACCATTCAAACACAACAGTTGAGCATTTGAATACCGTGTATGACATAGAAATTGCGTGAGTTATTTCGTTATAATCGAAACTCTCCTCCCATTTCAGAAGAATTCTATTTTCTCGCCTAATCAAATTGGGTACCTTCAGATAAACACAGAAAAAGCATTTCGGCAAAGTTTCCAAAACTGGATATACAATGTGTTCTAAGCTTATTCTCGCATTATAATGATAGCTGATTACCTTGCAGAAAACAACTGCCAAAATATCAGATAGTGGGATCAGGTCTCTGCTGTGATTGACAAGTCTCCTAAACTATGCCGAAACTTCAAAGACTACCCAGAACTGTGTGAAAGGTTGGGATTAGCCATGATATCAATACAAATCAGCTGTTTATATCTGAATACTGAATAGGTTATAGTTCTTCCCCCCAAATTTCCATATAATGAATGCTATTGTTAGATTATCAAGGCCTACACTGGTAAAGTGTGATAATGTCGTAAGGGCAAAGTTGTGGAACACATGCAGGCTTATTAACGTAGGCCTACTTATTACCAGTCCGCCGTCATGCAAACTTCAATCCGCATGTTTTGGCACGATTTACCCGGCACACCACACGTGAGACGTACATTCTGGCAGTAGCTGTGTAGCGATTCTACTAGAGCTAACAGTTGCATGTTCAGTGAAGCATGATCATGTTTACTGGTGTTGTCACAGGCATGTACAATCTTGTGAACACACTCCTCAGACCCCTTGGGGTCTGAGAATCACAACCAGACACAAGGAATCATGGGATACACTTTTTAAAATCATCAGCTTAAACTGTTCAGATCAGTCAGAACGAGCACAGTGGAGGGAACCAGCCATTGATGATGACTCACTTTTCTGCTGCATGGCCTGTTGCTGAGCCACAGTGATCTGCTGCTGCGTGTTGATGTCTGGCCGGCGTAGCTGCTTCAGTCCTTTCCCGAAACATGTGGCAGCTATGAGGACATTGGTGTCACTCATATTTGCCGTGGGGGAGGGGTTACTCTTCTTACCTGTGGAAATATAATGGGATATCGCCACTGTAGGAGAACAAGACCTTATCATCCATGCTCGAGGAGTATTATTATGGGCTTGGGTGGCATATTTCCTGCAATATGGCTGCAATAAAACTACCAGTGGGCCATTAGACACATTGGGTGATTGGCACATGAAATATAACCAATATGGAAACATTTATTTGATTTCAGTTCAATGTCGTTTTCAAGAATATTTCACTTACTATATTTGAAGTAAACCTTTGTCAATCACTAAATGTAAGTTTATTTACGAATCATCTGGCCTGATCCAGACAGTTCTGTTGCTTTTGAAACAGTGTTTTGAGGCCGTGTGGATGGTAGGATGATATTCTGTAAGAAAATGTATGTTTCAGGACCAAAAGTAATAATTTAGAGCAATTATATAATATTTATAGAATTAAAGACAATTTTTGGTGGCGAATTGTTACGTTGATTAGTGTTTAACCATGGTCAGTTTTCAGAGGCAAGTGAGAGTGCAACATGTAAAACCACCTGACCTTTGGCATTATTGTTATTGAAATCACTGGTATTGTAGATTAAGTAGGTGGATTTACTTTCCTTTGTACACGGCTGATAAGCTCCATTCCGAACAATGTTTTGGACCTACTTAGAATCTGTATAGCCATTAGACACATTTAGAAGCTGGTAATTTGTCAGTGTTCATTACTGAACCTCTATAAGATGATGTATTATATTGAGGGCCTCTGGGAAGAACAGTTTTGAGAACTGACAGAGGTATGCATACATTTGTATCATAATAACCCTCTGAAAATAAAGTTATACATACATTTATACATACATACTGAAAGGGAGGTAACTCCTGTACTCACTTGTCTCGTTCTCCCAGTCTTCCCTTGCCGAGTTGATGATGTCTAAGATATTGCTAGTGATTTTTGTCAATGCATTTAGTTGTCTCTGCAAAAAAAAGAAAGAAAAGAACATGGCGTATACATGTAGGTAACAAAAAAAAAAAACAAAAAAAAACAGAACAGCACATGATTTGCAGATCTACATTTACGTGTACTGTATTTTCCCTAATTTCCAGCACTTCTTAAGTGACTCGATTTACTTTTTTTTTACTTGATGTTAAATTTTTGGTAAAATCCATGAACTATAAACATTATAAGACTGTATTTTATCCCTCATTCAGAAGAATAAAACTGCATGAATAGTGGTATTATTTAATACAAAATAAGACATTTCACTCCACATCACATTTCATGCTCATAGTAATTTCACTCTATTCACTACAGTGCAAACATATACAACATTAAAAACTAAACAAGCAAGCAATCTGCAGATGGTCGTGGGTTCCCCCATCCCCTGGTCACAATTCCTTCCCCCCCGTTTCCTCCCACTATAATGCTGGCCACCATCGTATAAGTGAAATATTCTTGACATAAAATACCAAGCAAATAAATAAATGACAAATCCAACAACAATACTGTTCCCAGCTTCATCAGGGGGATAGGCTGTCTTGATGATACATGGTCACCTCATAAAATGACATCTTCTCTTACGTTAAAATATCCTGTGATATAGTCATCATATTATATCACCTAAATAATTAAACCAATAAAACACAGAATAGGGGAGTTTCCAGTTGGGTGTCCGAAAAAAGTTTCCCAGACAAACTTATTTAGAGTAGACAAACTATGAAAAAACTTGAGGAGCTGAACATTTGTGATCTTGATAAGTTTCCTAAGGGAAGAAGTGTCTATTGTGCCCCTGCAACACGGTCAGACAGGTGATCAGTAGATTAATGTCAACAAAGGTTGCCTTACATTTTTCACAAGTAACATGACGCAGTAGGACTGTTTTTACATTTAAACAACGAACGTGTTTGAACTCCAAACTCTAGTATTAGCCAGATCTAGTAGCCAATCACTATACTGACTTTTCTGAAGACACTCACTGTGTGGAGAGGACTAACAATTATAATGCCAATGAAGATCACCGTTTTAACAGAGAAATGTTTTCTTCTTTTTTGATGATTGTTTATCGCCATACACGAAAACTTGCCACTTTAATACAGAGTGGTGGCCAGTGTATTATGGGAGAAACCCCTGAACTCAAACCCTAATTCCTTAACCTTTTCGCATATAAAGAGCAAATTTAAGTGCAATGTATACACCTTCTGCATTTGATTCAGAAGACAAAACTACACTGGCTGGATTAGCCAAATTCAGGGCTTCACAAGAAGAATATGTTAAAATAAACTCCTTGCAAACATCTGAAAAAGGCTGAAGAATTATTCTACTGGAAATTGTTTCCACGTTTGATGTCATATTGATGGAATGCTGATGTCATAATGATGCCATGCTGATGTCATACTGATGCCATGCTGATGTCATACTGATGCCATGCTGATGTCATACTGATGGAATGCTGATGTCATACTGATGGAATGCTGATGTCATATTGATGTCACACTGATGGAATGCTGATGTCATGCTGATGTCACACTGATCGAATGCTGATGTCATGCTGATGTGATATTAATGTCATGCTGATGTCACAGTAATTCACAGTAATGTCATACTGATTGAATGCTGATGGAATGCTGATGTCATACTAATGGAATGCAAGTGGTCTTTACAGAACTTCATGTATGACAACAGGAGAGAGCACCCTTGCCAGCTTATTGTCACCACAGCCCCCAAGAAAAATGGCAGCAGGGGAAATGTTTCCACTCCCAGAACTATTAGGAACTGATTCGAAATGATAATCACCTTGTTCTGTGGCACAAATGAACGGTCAGGGTTTAATACCTGTGTGTTATCCTGGGCCACTGTGCCAGCTTTGGTAAATAGCTGCTGCACCTTCTCTTCCACTTCTGGCTCAGGTTTGGTTCTCAGATAGTCTGGCACAACTTCATGGTTGAATGCCAAGACTCGTCCTTCCGTTTGTTTCTGAAATAAAAGAATGCGGATAAAGCGATTATTAAATACAAGTACAATGCACCCTAGAAAGATGTGATGTCTACCGAATCCAGGTCTGATTTATTTATTTCTGCATTTGTTTCATTGCATGGGGTACATGCGCACATTTGCAATCTCATTATACTTGTCACATTAAAGGTAAATGACTTCCTCAAAGCACACATGAAATGCTCAGTTTATATTTCTTAATTAACAGTTAAGGATAAGTTATAACATTTAAAAGTACAAAAAAGGTTCTCAGCTTTCTTCTTGGGGCGTAAAAATGGCTTTAAACTACAGTTTTTCTAAGGTCCAGTGGCCATTCCGGATATTAAGTAGCCTGCAGTTGTGATGTGAACAGTGATAGCTGTCAGAATAACTCTGTGAAGAGAAGAGCTTGTCTGGGGGACAACTAAGTGGGTCCTATGTTCCACGTAAGTTCAGAAATGCTGTCATTTCTGTACATTTCTGACCATCAACACATGACAGGCATAAAATAAAGAAAGTCATTTTTATTATATTTGCACAAATTTCTTCATGTACCGAAAAACCATGATCTTTGCTCAAGCCCTACGATTGCCTTTCTTCACTAATGACCACCAAGGTATTATCGAGGCGGGGGTGGATGGAACAGGGGAATATCAAAAAACACTGTCTGATGCTGACATAACTTAGTGAATCACAGCCACTAAAAACCCTATCCCAAATCACTGGTATCTCACTCCATATAAACATCCCAACATTCTCATCAGCACCTCAAGATACAATCTCAGAGCTATTAATACTGAATCCTATGAACAGACTGGAGTCAGGTTGATTTAGACTATCATTGCCGATGTGGCACTAAGCCGTAATCATCCATGCACTTGGACTATTTATTACCAATGCGATCACTGTGAGCTCATACTCAGGCCAGCTCATGCTGGCTTCCTCTCCGGCCGTAAGAGAGAAGGTCTGCCAACAACCTACAGATAGTTGTGGGCTCCCCACACGCTCTGCCCAGTTTCCGCTCACAATAATACTTGTGTCCGTTATAGAAGTGAAATACCTTTATTCTCCTTATATTGGGGAAACCTGGTCTGCTCTTTTTAGCCAGTAAACATGTAATTGTAACACGAATATTTAGTTTCATTTTTTTTTTCACATTGTCCATCTAATGAACAACATATAGGTATTCATATTTTATAAATACTTTTCCAAAAAACTGGGAGAGAAATGTAATTCTTTGCTTTCAGTACTACTAATATCTGTTCTAAAAATTAGGAGTATCATGATACATGTACTCTTCAGCATGGCATAAAAACTCCAATCAAACAAATAATATCTTATCAACCCATCAACCAGGTTTCCTCTACATTTGTCCTACCTCTAGCTCAACATCTCTCTCAGGGTTCAATTCCAAGGGTAAGAAAACATAATTCCTTAATGCTGGCATCCGTTCACTCTTCAACAGCCTGCCCAGGGAGTTCAGCTGACCAGACAACAGGGCAAAGTTATCCAGGACTGATGGCCTACATAAATAAATATCACATAATGGAATGATCAAAGACAGAATTCCAAAAATATGTACATTTATATGACATCTTGTTGAACTAAGTGTCTCAAATTTAAATTAGCAGACATCAGGTTTATAGAAGAGTCATTGGTTGTATCTGTAGAATCTGTAGTGTCTGTAGACATGTAGGCTTTGCCCAACGCTTTCCTAGTGAGTAATATCTGGAAACACAAGAGGAAATCCCATAAAATTAGAATTAATAGGCAACATCAATTTTATTTTGTGTTTTGTGGGCGAGCTGAATCTTACATATCCAAAAATGGAATAAAACTACAAATTAAACCTTTTCAGTTGGTTTGATCTGCACATTTTGTTCTTCCTCCTGTTTTTCTAGCCTTTCTGATTATATAAATGTGTCTTCAGCAGGGGAAAATGCCTGGATAGTCCACATTTTTCACAAATTATGATGCTTTTTAAGTCTATTTTATTTATATACCATCCTTCGATACTGAAAAAAGGTTTTTTCTGCCCGTAAAACAGCAATTAAAACTGGTGTGTTAATACTTTGGATAAATAAGGGACTGAAAAAGAACAAGAATCACCACGAGAAATTTTTAACTTGACCATGCCTTTAATCTATATGCGTACTGTAGCATGGTGAATATCTGCACCCATAGTTTTCACGCAATGGTTCAAATTCTGTTACCTCTCCCAGAAAGTTTTCATGTTGAAATGCCAGGTTATCTTCACAAGAGTTTATGTACAATGTAGGTATACCCTAAATGAACAAGGCCAGAGATCGCTTAAAAAATAATTCTATACCAGATTTTATGGTGTCAACTTGTGCACGTTTCTGATTTCATCAGTGAGATACAAACTTTATTACATATCCCCCCAACCAAGTCACTTGGTAAATACGTGTCTGTAAAGTAATGTGCAACACAGTGTTCACATATATAGCTTTAACTGTTACCATGTCATGGTGGTATATTCATTTTCTAGTTTCATAAGGAACGTCCCAATGGAATTTTTAATGTCTTGGACTTTGGGAATTAAGTTGTCCAAGGACGCCTCCAGTTGTTTTCCGTCTCTCTGAAAGTGGAAATAAACACAATGGAAACAAAAACAATGTCACTGGTGTAGCAAACAGATGAAGGAACTGAACAACAACACATTGTTTTCTTTCTTATCCCATGCAAATGAACTACAAGTATTCCGTGAAACAATCAGGCCTGCACTCATGAAAATCACATTTGCATGTCATCAAAAGTGCACAGATTGTCTATGTACAGGTCAACTGTAGTCAGACAAAATGAGAAGTGATTTAAATAACTGGAGACAAGGACAGCCTTTTCAATGTGACTGTCACATGATGTCAAATAATTTCACACAGCCCCCTACACCTTACTTGTCCCTAGTCCAAATTTTCTGACTAGAACTACAACATGCAGACAGGCTTATCACAATAATTTGTACATTCTGTAGAAAGTTCAAGTAAGAAAAAATTTACTTTAACAAGTCCCAACATACTTAGTTTGATATCACAATTTTAGGATTTGTTAAACCGAGTGCCAACGACGAACAATTCACAACAATGAAAATTCCTGCCCATCAAGGATTTTCGATCACAATTGCACATGTAGCTTTGCCCACTTTTATCTTTGTGCAAATTTTGCTGGGGAGGGGACAATTGGTCTTATTAACATATGTTGGCCCTGGGTGACCTTATTTGTCACATTATGTTTGGACTGTTAGGTAGTTGCAGACCGGGATAACTCTTACATTTACCAACACAGCTTATAGTTACAGTGTGAAATTCCCCCAAATTTTTTGAATTTACGGCAAGGAATATTTACCGCATCTTCACACGTGCTTTAGAACGTTTTTAGCTTAAATCGATGTCAGCCAAGTGGTCCCCATAATTAACTAGCCCATTATGAGCCTCGCCGAAACCAAAAATGATCCATGACAACCACATAAATTCACAAAATAAGTGCACGAACGAGATGGTGACCCCAGTGGGATAGTGTCTGAAATTGTACTTGTTTTGTGAATGTGTGCGGTTGTCAGGGATCAACACTCAGATCAGGTTAGCTGTTTACGGGGAACACTCTGTTCACATCCATTTATTATAGCCAAGTTTCAAAACGCTCGCGCAGATATGGTAAATGTTTCTTACCGTCAATCCAACAAATTTGGCTCTTGCAAGCTGTGTTGCTTGATTTGAGTTACCTCACTCCACAACTAGACTGGCAGGTTTTCGGCCAGCCATTCGCCAAGTTAGTTTTGGCAAAGAGAAGTACAGCGTGAGGAAAAGAAACTGTCGTCTCTTCCCTACAGTGGCTATCTTTCAATAATATACAATGTGGCTGTAAATCTTTCATTTAGCCAGTGTTAGTAGCTGCCCAAAAAACAACAAAGACGATATAGTCATTCACGGCTAGTCTTATGCCTTTTTATCCTTCTCGGCTTAATTCTTAGACTATGACAATGTTTCGTTTGGCCGCATATCCCTTGAACAGCTGAAATGAGCAAATAATTGGGCAGATGCAGTTGAAGGAAACAGCCAAATAGATGCTTTCAGACAGTATTTACATAACTCCATAAAAAGAATAATCATAAGACAACAGACGATCGAGCTAAAATCGTTCCCTACCTGCATATTTACAAACGTTTTCTATAAACGTTCCATTTTTTCCACCGGAAATATAGATGTGTTACTGCGAGTATGTTTCCGGGATTTACTAAAAGGCCAACTTGTGTAAAAAAAAATATTGACCGGTCCCGAACACGGACTTATTTAATGTAACCGTTTTGGTGGGGTCGGTGATGAGGACGTTTTATTCGTTGTACACCATCTGTCTCGAACCGACAAATCTTTATTCTTCTTTTATATTTTTGGCCACTCTTTGCTGTGGTTTTCGGTTAGAATTCAATGCTCCTCACAGTGCAGATTTCGTATCCATACTCCTCGCAGTGTGGCCTCTGCCTGTAGGCCCTACTACTGACGAATGTGTCGACGCCGTCCTGTCTGCTTTTCCCAACTTGATTTTGTCACAACTAAACGTTTTACAGACATTTCATTCTTATTCTTGTAATAACTGTTCTAATAATTAAGTTATTCGACTGTCACAAGCCGTGTTCTATTGGAACATCTGAAACATTTATCCGCCATGTATGCTACACATGTATAGGCCTTATCTAGGTTTATTTACAGGCTACCGTACTAACAGAATATTTTTTCTTATACTCAAGTATATTGAACTGTCCCGAGTATTGCCGACGAGTTTTATGTTGCCAAATCGAGTAATTCGCTCTTTGAACGTCCCAGTAAGTATGTAGGCCCATTTGGCTCTATGTAAGGTCTAAGTACCTGTAGTATAGGCTTACCGGTACGCAGGTCATTCCGAGAAAGAACTTAAAATCCATCCTTGGCAAATATCACTATTAAACACAGAAGATCGAATGGCCCACACAAGTGGCAGGTCATGTAGACTGATGTGCCGTTACATGTAGTGCACGGACAACAAATGTAACAAAGTAACTCCACGGAAACGTTAGCAAACTACCCTTGGTTTGGGCCATGCAATAACGTGAACTGTTATACATATGCGGTGCGCCGAAAGCAAACGGTAATCTTTCAACATAACTCCACGGAAACGTTTGTAAACAAATTACCCATGCCATGGTGAACCCAAGTTCATGCAATGTGACAACATTATTTGCCATTGCCGAAATATACATTTCGTATATTAATACAATCACGTGGTTTACATTTAAGCCAGTTATCACGAATATTGTTCGTTTTGAAGATCAGTGAAAACCGGGTTACTAATAAAAAGTAACTGAATTACTCACGCGGAAAAATAATAAGGTCGTACAACGAAAAAAATATCATGTCATTTTTTTTTCATTATTTATTCAGCGTAATAATTTTCAAGCTCGTTATTCTTGCAATAGGCTCACTAAGGCCTACATGGCATGTGCAACTGTATACTAGCCTGATGCTTTCTGAAACACTATGTGCTTCCATGTCAAATCGATGACTTCTATACATGAATAGTTAAACCGTAGTACCAGTCAGACCCATGGTTTCAAAATGCGCGAAGTGAAGTGAAATACGGAAGGGTAAGAGCAGTATAGAATGTTGCAAACGTGTCCGATTGGGAAGGTGGAGTGGGAGGTGGAAATGTGTCGTTGAGTCCACGCTCATGCATGCACATGACGTCAGTGCATGAGCCTGACGTCACACGTCACGCAAGGCGCACCAAGGGGCCAATGAGTGCAACTCCTTCAGCTCCATGTCGCGCCAAAACGGACCCATGGCTTCGCGCCAAAACTGACCAATGGGTCAGCTCCGATTCGTTTGCTCCAAAACTGACCAATGGGTGAACTCCATTCACATCACGCGCAAGAGCAGCTCCTTGAGCGCAGCTCCTTGGGGCAAGACCTGACCCATGGGTGATCACATGATCGGTCTTGGCTCCTGATTTTTGTTGATAAATGCATGTTCACTGGATAATATATATATCCGCTATCTGAGATAGGTTCAATTACTATACACGGACACAGGGACGACACCGGACTATGCCTTGCACCGGCGGCCAGCCACCTCGCCAGCAGCAGCAGCAAAAGCAGCCGCCGCCGCGGCGACGGCGGAGACAGAAGCGGGCTCAGAGAACGCTCGCGGGCAGACACTCACACCCGGTCGACACCGCTCTCCATGCATTCTACTACGACCCCGACAGTCCAGCGGCTTACAGCGGCGTTCAGCCCTTGCTCAAGGCAGCCCGGTAACATGGACTCGAAGTGAGTCGGCCCGCGTGACGGCTTGCCTGGCTTAGCAGGACACGTACACGCTGCACCGTCCCGCTCGACGGCGCTACCCTCGCAACCGAGTTGTGGTTAGGGGTATAGACAGTCAGTGGCAGGCGGACCTAGTCGACATAGCAGCGTTTTCCAAAGAGAACGACGATAACCGTTACCTACTTACCTGCATCGATGTCCACTCCAAATACGCTTGGGTGGTTCTACTGCGCATCAAAACCGGTGTTCGTCTGATCGAGGCGTTTCAACGCATTTTCAAGACGGGACATCGACCGTTGTACCTGCACACGGACGAGTGCAAAGAGCTTGTGAACAGACCGTTCCAGGCATTTCTAAGGGACAGCGTCTGTGGTAGAACGGTTTAACCGGTTTAATACGCATGTACAGATATTTCACCGCTCACAACACTCGGCGGTACCTGGACGCCCTACCGGCGCTGGTCGGCTACAATCGAGCGTATCACCGGACTATACAGCGGGCCCCCAGGGAAGTCACCACCCAGAACCAGAAAGAAGTGCGACAAGCCTTGTACGGTTCATCCACATCCAAACGAGCGGTTTACCGTTATCGAGGCAGCGATCTCGTGCGTATAAGTAAAGTGAAAGGAAAATTCGAAAAATCGTAGCTCCCTATTTGGAGCACGGAAATGTTCCGCATCGTCCGCACCCATCCTCGTCAGCCTGTTATGTGCACACTGGAGAGCTTGAACGGGGAACGGTTGCTCGGGACGTTTTACGAGAGTACGGAGAGGCACTCCCCGAGCGCTAACGCCTTTGCAGGAGACCTTGTTTTTACTGTTCAAGCGTATCCCTGCCGTGGTAATAGTATGCCTTCGAACACAAACTGACGATAGCGTCACCAGTCCACTGGACTTTGAAGAGCCCCAGCCTACGTTTATCAAAGTCGTAGTGGTCGCGTCGAGGCAATCATTTGTCCCGCTCCTCCACGTATACCTCCCGCAGCTCAGGTTTAACCTAGGATTCCCAGTCCGGGTCAGACCAAGCCATTGATGCGGAGTCCGTGTCCATCTCGCAGCACTGCCAGACCGACTTCTTAAAAAAAAACGAGTCATGAAATCATAGTAAAACTCCAACATACGGAGTTTGGCGTACTCTTACACCATACATCCTATTTGCAGTGGTAGGTTGTAACGAATGGTCCTCTTGCTGCTCACCACTTCGAAGGTGTCATCATCGATTGGGTCAACGGTACGGCACCGTACACTCTCCAGTTAACTTGCGCGTCTTCGTCAGGCCACAGATTTTCACATCCACATGCCGGTCTTGGTTTGCCACAGTTTTGCCATAGCCGGAATTTCCTAACAACTTCCTTGTTTCCCTGATAAGAGCCTTGGAAGGATCGGGGTCAGGGTCTTGTACTTGGCCTCCGTGCACGGCTGGTGGGTCAGATCGTTATCGAAAGCGTGGCGGGATGGAAGCGCCGTTCCCTCCTGCCAGGAGAGGGTGTCTATATACGTGTAATAAAATTTCCCTCTCGTGAGGCGGCAGTCGTAAGCTTTCACCCACTTGTCCTAACTAATTAGGGGCCATGCTATTTCGAATGTCCAGAAATTTCAGCTGCTGGCATGCTGAGGGTCATGGGGTTATTGTTACGCTTGATAACACACTCCAAATCACTGGCCTTGACCAGGTGGGGGTAAAGCTGTTGCTTGATCAAGTTCAGGGCATAGTTGCCGAGTTGAAGCCTAGGACGGGGAGCTGGTTGATACAGGCGATAAATTTATCCCGCACCCGCCAAGTAAGACGGCTTGGTGTCGTTGGGATCGATGTGTTCGTCTAACTCGTCCAGGATGTAGGCATAGCGCCCGGTGAGATAGGCGCAAATGGTCTCGCTGATGGTATTGAGGTAAGCCATCATCCGCTCGAAGAGCGCGTGGGGATCGCCGGTAGAGATGAAGCACACGGCTGGTAGTAGTCGGGCAAGTTGAAGTTTTCGCTTACACTCATGGGGATGCTTTCGGACATTCATTCCGTTGAATCGGTCATCGCTTCGTCCACAGAGGCAAGGAAAGATTCAAAGTCGTAAGAAGCTCGGTAAGGGAATATTCCATCGTCACCTTCCCGGAGGTAAATACTCATGTCTGCCAACACTTCGAAAATAGTGGGGTTGATTGTGGAATACACCCCCGGGTACTTTCGGCGAAGGGCGTCGGTGCACGTTTAACCGTGTGTCCTAATTCCCATAGCTTTTTAAAGCTCTTAGAACACACTTGACAGGTGAAAGACTGGGCGTACCCGCCCCATGTCCTTGATGTAGCTGAAATGCTGATTGTGACGGTTCGCCGCATAGTGGAAGCATAGCGCTGTGCACTGCGATGGACGAGTTGAGCCGAGTAAAAGTTGTCCATAGGACGAGCCGGTACACTTGAATGTTTACGTTAAATAGGGCCCCTCCAGCGTGTCCAGCGCTCTGAGGGTACACCGCGGAAATGCCTCGGCTCCATCTGTACCGCCCCCATATACATGCGGTGGTAACCCCGAGCCTGCATTTTGCACTTTTAGGGGCTGGCTTTGTCCAGATGGACAGTCAGTTCCTGCCACTAGCTTGTGCAGCCCCTTTTTCGCCGTTAACGGTACCCCACCCTCGCCGATGGGGTTGATGGAGTAGTTTGTGCACAAAGACAATACGTTCGTCAAGAGATCCACGATCCATTTTGTGTTGGGACGTTGTCTTCGTGCCCAGGTGAGTGGATTTTGGCAGGGGAGATGATCGGTGAGGAGTTCACGCAGGTCAGCCCACTTCGCCACGTGGTATGGTGCGTCGAGTACCCGGCATTGTTGGTGCTGAGGTCAAAGTACTTAACTGTCCCGTCTCCTTGTGCCGAAGAATATAACCAAAGCTGTAGTTGACGGTGAAGGCGGTGGTTTGGTCCTCATACAGCGCGATCTGATAGGAGGGGATGGGCTCCGAGATCGCTGAACCGGTAATTGTAGCGGTCCTGCACCGGCTTGCCGCGGTAAAAATGACTCCGAATCGAGCGCCCAATGCTCCCCGATACAGTTCCCGTAGATCACTCTCACTGCTAGGTCGGGTCGGGTTGGAACTGACTCGCGGAGATCTTCCAATTTCCCTTGATCGACTCCTCCGTCTCTAGACTTGCTGCATTCGACGAGCTGGCTTAGTTCTCGTTTGCAGTGTTTGCGGTTTTGTGGTGGGAAAAG
The DNA here is from genome assembly GCF_032854445.1 of Liolophura sinensis. Classification (NCBI taxonomy): domain Eukaryota; kingdom Metazoa; phylum Mollusca; class Polyplacophora; order Chitonida; family Chitonidae; genus Liolophura; species Liolophura sinensis. The sequence goes on from NC_088301.1 coordinate 7,093,577, forward strand.
CGGGTCTGTAAACACAGAAGCGTGTCGAATAGTATAAACTATAATATCGCAGAGTATCGTAGACTATAACTATAACATTGTATAGCTGTACTATAGTAATTTTTTTTTTTTTTTGATTGGTGTTTTACGCCGTACTCAAGAATATTTCACTTATACGACGGCGGACCAGCATTATGGTGGGTGGAAATCGGGCAGAGCCCGGGGGAAACCCACGAACCATCCACAGGTTGCTTGGCAGACCTTCCCACTTACGGCCGGAGAGGAAGCCAGCATGAGCTGGACTTGAACTCACAGCGACCGCATTGGTGAGAGGCTCCTGGGTCATTACCGCTGCGCTAGCGCGCTAACCGACTGGAGCCACGGAGGCCCCGTACTATAGTAAAAACTACAGTAGGGTAATAGTACGGTCGCATAGCACGGTGAATGTGTGTAACAGGTCTGAGGCGTGTAATGACGCGACACCCCCCTCGCAGTGTGTCAGTCGGCGTCCGGGGGGGGGGGGGGGTAGCTTGCCGAATATTTATAGTCCAGTATAGCTATAGTATCGCCGAGTATAAGCTATAGTATCATAAAATATAGCTATAGTATCGCATAGTATAGCTATAGTATCGAAATGTATCGTATAAGTAGAATAAGTAATAACTATAGTATAGTATATTTATTTATTTGATTGTTGTTTTACGCCGTACTGAAGAATATTTCACATAGTATAGTATAGTATAGTATAATATAGTATGGTAGAGAATAGTAGAGTAAAGTATAGTACAGTATAGCAATAGTAGAGTATAATTATAGTACCGTATATTTATTTATTTATTTGATTGTTGTATGTATAACTATAGTAAAGTAGAATATAACTGTAGTAGAGTCACACTCCGGTTAAACATGTGGGCTTAGATGAACCTTACAGCGGAAAAGGATGGTCCCCGTCTATAGCCGTGTCAATAAGCGGATCAGAGTTATTCCCCCTGGAATACCAATACCAATTGGTATTGCTGATTCTGATGTACGAATACGGCATGGCTTTATACTATATCGTATAATAAATACGTCATTTTTAGTCGACGGTCTTCAGGTTGTAGCGTTATATTGTACAAAAAAACATCAATTGAGTTCTGCAAAAACATCTAGGTTATCTTTAAACATGTGAGCTTAGAGGAGCCTCACAGCGCCATCTATGATGCCTAATAATTATTATTTTATTCAGTTTTACATAAAAAGGCGCCAAATCCAGAGAATATGACCCCAGAAACGTGTTAGGCAACATATAGGTAAAAAAAAGCTTATAACTTGGAAGCACACGGTTACGTAACATTCGCTGTGCCACTGTGCAAGCAGTTCACAAGTAAATCTCAAGTATCGAAAATTGAACCATTCATTGTACGAAACTGGACAGCTGAAAATGACACAAATCCAACGAATACACTATCGCTGACATCGATTTGACAACAGACATTGTCCCTGTGTAATTTTTTTTTGCGAGACGAATTTCTTCATCCAGCCTGTTTGCAAACCAGGAAATCACGCGGTCTCTAGCTTCTGGATTGTCTAATAGTATAGCTTATCACATCACACAATTATCTGTTGGTATTGTCAATCATACCTTTTGATGCATGTGCAGAAGCGAATATCGGCGCGTGATAACCTAGCGAGCATTATGCAAGGGGGCTTATATTAGCCCTAAAGCGCTACCAGTGATGTCCCAATAATTATATTCGATTCAATTTTACATTAAATCCGTTTAAAAAGGTGGGCTTCCATTAGCCGTACGGCGTAAAAGGCTGTTCCCCGTCTATGGCCGTGTCAACAGAGTTATTCCCCCTGAAATTCTCTGTACAGAATACGGCATGTATTTATACTGCATGATTGTATGATAAATATGTCAGTTTCAGTCGACGGCCTTCATGTCTAGCGTTATGATGTACAAAATAATCACGAGTTCTACAAAACACACTTAGGCTATCTGGAAAGCTGAAAATGACACAAATCCAACGAATACACTGCCGCTGACATCGATTTGACAACAGGCATTGTCCTGTGTGATATTTGGGGGGGGGGGGACAATTTATTTTCTCACGTGGTTTCTAGCTTCACGATTGTCTTATAAAATAGATAATCATGTCACACAGTTTTCTGTTGGTATCGGTAGTCACACCTTTTCATGTATGTGCAGAAGTGAATAGCGTCGGGTGATTACCAAGCGAAGATTATGGCAAGTGGGCTTACATGAGCCCTACAGCGCCATCTATGATGTCCAATAATTATTGTTTTATTCAATTTTACAAACAAAAGGCACCAAATCCATAGATAATGACCATAGAAACGTGTTCGGCAACATACAGTTAAAAAAATAAGCTTATAACTTGGAGGCACACGGTTATGTAACACTAATTCTGGATTGTCTTATATAACAGCTTATCACGTCACACAATTATCTGTTGGTATCGGCAGTTATACCTTTTCATGTATGTACAGAAGCGAATAGCGGCCTGCGATAACCTAGCAAGCATTATGGTAAGTGGGTTTAGATTCGCCCTACAGCGCCATCTATGATGTCCAATAATTATTGTTTTAGTCACTAAATCCAGAGAATATGACCACAGTAACGTGTTAGGCAACATACAGGTAAAAAAATCAGCTTATAACTTGGAAGCATACGGTTATATATTATTTCCCGATTGTCTTATAAAAAAGCTTATCACATCACACAATTATCTGTTGGTATTGGCAGTCATACCTTGCATGTTCAGAAGCGAATAGCGACCGGCGATGACCTAACGAGCATTATGGCAAGTGGGCTTAGATTAGCCATACAGCGCTATCAGTGATGTCCCAATAATTATTATTTTATTTATTTTTACATAAATCCGTTTAAACGGGTGGGCTTCCATTAGCCATACAGCGTCAAAGGCTGTTCCCCGTCTATAGCCGTGTCAACAAGCGGCCCAGAGTTATTCCCAATGAATTCTCTGTACGAAATACGGCATGTGTTTATACTGCATGACTCGTATGATAAATATGTCAGTTTCAGTCGACGGCCTTCATGTCTAGCGTTATGTTGTACAAAAAACATCACATGAGTTCTGCAAAACACCTAGGCTATCTAGGTGTTAATATTATTAAGAATCATGATTTAAGGAATCTCTTTGTGAGTGCATGTTCGCATTGGTAAGCCGTTATGTAACAACTCCACTGGTAGGCTATCAAGATCGAAAACTGAAGATCCAGACTGGAGTTCTTTTAAGCATTCATTAAGTAAAGTTTCGGAAACTGATGCAGTTAGTGAAAATTTGAATGAGTTTAATGATGCAGTTTTCGGTTATATCTCCAAAGCAGCCGAAAGCAGTATGCCGAATTCATCAGGAAGATCTTGTCCAAAACCTCCTGTACCCTGGTGGAATGAAGAATGTGAGGAAGCCATCAACGCTCGCAAGAAAGCTAAAAACAGAGCAAAACGTACGCTACTCCATCTTGATATAATAGACTACAAGAACAAGAAGGCGCAAGCTCAAAAAATAATCAAGAGAACCCAGAAGTCATATTGGCGTACGTTTTGCTCTACCATAAATTCTAAGACATCTATTAAATCGGTTTGGCAAAAGGTTAACGCAGTTACGGGAAACCACTCTAACTCATCTGTACCCACTCTAAGTGAAGAACATGTAATGTATGTAAGTGATATAGATAAGGCTAATATTTTGTGTAAACGTTTTGCTTTTGTCAATAGCTCTGACAATTATGACCCTGAATTTAAACGTTACAAAGATGACGCAGAGAAGGAGTGTGATTTTCCTAATATTATGTTTGACGATATGGTAATAAACAATGATTTTTCTTTGGCAAAAGTCAAGCAGGCTATATGTAGAAGGGAAAACAGTACGCCAGGAGAAGATGGTGTCCATAATTGTATGTTGCGTAATATGCCAGATTCGTTCTTAAATATATTGTTACTTCTTTTTAACTGTGTTTGGAATTCCATGACGATGCCTTTGGCATGCGGTAAAGCGATTGTGGTGCCTGTTCCCAAGCCCGGAAAGTCTCCTTCTAATCCGTTATCGTATAGGCCCATCTCACTCACCAGTAATTTATGTAAATTGATGGAGGGAATAGTCAACGCTCGCCTAACGTGGCATCTTGAAAGTAAAGGTCTTCTTTCCCCATTACAGAGTGGGTTTTAGACGTAACCGACGGACAACAGAACATGTTGTTAGGCTAGAATCTGATATTACGAATGGTTTGTTAAATAAGGAATATGTTTTAGCAGTTTTCTTAGATGTCGAGAAGGCGTACGATATGGTGTGGAGAAGAGGGGTGCTGAGGAAAATGGCAGAGATGGGTTTGGGGGGGGGGGGAAAGATATTGGCATGGGTGAGAAACTTTTTGTCTAATAGACAAATATCTGTTCGTGTAGGTAAAGAATTTTCAGACCCTATTAGTACGAAGAATGGTACCCCTCAGCGGACAAGGCTGCAAAGCAAGCGCTATTGCTGAATATTATATCTGTCCCTTACAAGTTATCATGTCGAGAGATGTTCAACGAAGTTAATTCACACTTCTACTCGCTTTGGCAGAATGAGTAGGATATAACGAATAATGGTCGTTTTTATTTTCAGTTTCAGCCTTCTATTTCCAGTAGTTATGTAAACCTATCTCCAAGACAACACGATGTCTTATTTTTCAGATTAATGTCTGGTGTCTTACCGCTTAACCTACGCCTTTTCAAGATAAACTGTCACCCAACTGGCTGGTGTGATTTTTGTGATGTGGATGGGTCCGAAGTATATTTTCTTTTAAGATATACCAGATATAATGTAATCAGAACTCAAATGTTTGCAAAGCTATCACATTATGGTATTTTTCAGCACACATTACAGGCAGTTCTATGCCCTCCACGAAACAGAGTTAAAGTTTTCAATGAAGTGGCGAAGTTCATTGTTAATTCAAGGCGATTTTGGGTCGCCCCAACCCTCATCCCGTTTATTTGAGTGCTACCTCTAGTAACGTAGTATAGATTTACTCTTGCTGTTAAGTGTGGCGTGCATCATCCCTTTTCAGGGCTTGGAAAACGCCAAATTTATAATTTCACTCACTGAATCTCTTTGTGACAGATTTTAAGTATAGGGAAAAGAGAAACGTCAACATTCGATCAAACATAAAAAATATCATCTTGGGGCTTGAGGAGCATGTTAAAAAAAAGGTCAAAACGGGAGAAAGTGGATTCTTTGGTACTTAACAATTGGCTTGAGATTGTCAAAAAGAAGGTTAGTTTAGCTATTCACCGTATAGACATTGATACTCTACCTAAAGTTAAACAGGTTTTGAAGGATCCCACTGTACAAGAAACACTCGCTGACCTTCATAGTAAATTTGTCATCAATGTAGCAGATAAGGCTCCCAATAAGGTAATCTTCATTTATAAGAATTATTATTATCAAATTCTTGTTCAAGAGCTATGTACATCTACAACAACATCCATGTACTCTGCTACTACATGTACTCTGGAGGAACTATTCAATAAACACAAAACCTTTCTTAAAGAAAGGCGCATAAATATACCTACCCGTTGTATAGAAATAGCACAACTTTACTAGATTCCTAAAATGCATAAATCCCCATACAAAGCTCGATTTATTGCGGGTTCAAGAAGTTGCACCACCAAACTCTGGTCAACCCTACTTACGAGAGCGTTACAAGATGTAAAGTCATTTTGGAATAAGTATTGATGTGCCATAAAAAATTCAGGTGTCAGCTGCATGCAGATTCTTAACTTCAAAGGTCTTACAGAAGAACTTGATGCTCATATGCATATACCGTACAAAGACGTATCCACATGGGACTTCTCTACTCTCTATACTACAATTCCCCACAAAGATCTTATTCAAAGAATATTGTAGCGGTTCAGTTGTTGTATTTGTCTTATGTGCTTTTGTTTCTTATGGGGTCCTCTCAAGTATGCAGGTACCTATGAGTGCGACTCCATTCAATCACTTTAATCCTGTTTGATATTTAACGTGCCGAGCGAAGGTTGTTAAATGAATAAACCAATCAGGATTCTTTCCCCTGAACTGGGAGACGCCGCTACTATTTGGATCCGATTTCATAACATTTCCTTAACTCGGGCTGTTATCCAGTATGACTTGTGTATGAGATTTGAAATTCTTATACAAAACTAAAGTTCTCCAACAACAGATTTTCAGTGAATCAGATGATGAATATTTATTATGACAAGGGAGGAACTAGTAGTTGACACTAGTACCAAACAGTTGAGTGTCATATGGGACAGTCTCAGTTGAGTGTCATATGGGACAGAAAGTCTCATGAGACTCTTGTCCCAAATTATGGTACCAAAGTTCAGTTGATATATTCTGGTATATAGGCCACTGTGGTCCACTTTTGATATCTCAGACAATTTCTACTTGCATAACACTGGAGCTGGATTCTCCGGTTTCGTGAGACTGGAGAGCCCCAGAATTTTGGGACTGGGAAAAGTCTCATGAGACTCGTCTCAAATGATAGTACTAAAGTTCAGGTGATTTATTCTGGTATATAGTCTCTGTGGCCCATTTTTTGATATCTCAGACAAGTTCCACTTGTTTGAGACTGGAGCTGGATTCCCAGGTATCGTGAGACTGAAGAGTCCCAGAATTTTGGGACTGGGAAAATTCCTAGATTTTTGACACTGTATTCCCGGCTTCCTGGGACTGATTTCCACCAAGTGTCAACTGTCTCTGAATTCTTAAACTGGGTCACAAATCATTTTTCCGATACTGGGACTGTTTTCCAATTCACGGTACAAGAATTTTCCCACTCTTAATAATGTATCGGGATTTAAGGAAGTAGGATTTAAAAAATAAATTTAACCTAGAGAAGTTTCATATATTCACGTTTTAATGAATTTTCACGGAAGTTTTGTTACGATCGTTATCTGAGGCCATACTAGTTAATTTACGACGTCAGTATTTGCCAATATTATTTATTCTCGTAGGAAATCTTATGTTTATCTGTTTCATGAACGAGTGATGTTGTTGTTGTTGTATCGGCGTTCCTTCTTGTTTCACACATAAATTACGACATGCATTGTCAAAATCCTGGTCCGATTTCTAAAAGCCTTCAAGTGCGGGTTCCATGAACACCCTAATGACAATAAATGTACAAAAATGACGGCAACACAAACTTTTGCTTTCGAGGTTAAACTGAGGAAAATAAATGTCATATTTTCTGTGTGAAAGAAGAACGAAAATAGAAGGTAAATACTTTCCAGATAAGACAGTGACATAGAATTTCGTAATTTCTACATTATCATCACTACATTGCTGAAAAATACTTATAATTATCCCAAATATGTCGGAACGCCGACACAACAACAACAAATCACTCGTCCATGAAACAGATAAACGTATGTTTAAAACTTCCTATGAGAATAAATAAACGTTATACTGGCAAATATTGACTTGGTAAATTAACAAGTATGGCCTCAGATAACGATCTTAACAAAACTTCCGTAAAAATTCATTAAAACATGAATATATGAAACTTCCCTACGTTAAATTTATTTCTTAAATCCTACCTCCTTAAATCCTGCTACAACATCGTCGTTAATTGTCTCGGTATTTACTACAACAGGTCACCGGTACAGTAACGTCAGAAGCAATACGGTTTCTTTTAGTTCTACTCTTTATAAAGGTTACCACTCACGGGCTGTTACATTATTTATTGAACTATTGAATTTCTCATTAATAACATCTGTGTAAAATTCGGGGATACCATTTACCAACAGTGCATAGGTATTCTAATGGGTACCAATTGTGCGCCTCTTTTGGCAGATCTATACCTGTTTTCATATGAATACGACTATTTGCAGAAATTACTTAAATGTAATATCTTTAAAGCTCGATCCTTTTCATTTACCAAGCGGTATATTGATGATCTACTGGCGTTAAATAATCCCCATATTGCTGAAGCGGTGAAGGAAATCTATCCGCCTTCATTGGATTTAAAGGAGACAACAAATAGTCGTGATGGTACATCTTATTTGGATCTATATCTGTACAAAGACGAACAAGGTCTCCTTTCACGCCGCCTTTACGACAAAAGGAATAATTTCAACTTTGATATTATAAATTATCCTTATTTAGATAGCAATAAACCAAAGGGTCCTGCATATGGCGTATACATATCTCGCCTTGTAGCATTTGTCAGATCTTGCGTTAATTGTGATGACTTTAATCTGCATCACAAGTTGCTAGTTCAAAGACTAGTGTGTCAAGGATACTCCATCAAACGCCTTCATTCTAAGTTTCTCAAATTTTACAATGAGTATAACACTCTCGTTGGCAGGTATGGACAGAGCGTTCAGAATCTCTGGCTATCTGCATTGTGATCAACCACATAGACGGCGCTGTTATCCCTATGTACATATTTATCACGTACATGGTATTTAACAACATAGATGGCGCTGTTTGCCCAGTGTAACCGTCTATCTTGCATGTCATGTGTAACATCATAGATGGCGCCTCTTGTAGCATGAGATCTTTACATGTTAACGGGAAATACGTAATCGTCCGTTACTTTTGAATCACAATCTGATCAGTTAAGGCCTCTAACGCTCGTCATTTTCAAACTGTATCTAATACCGCTTAACTTGGGGCTAGGGGCCGGAAAGACAGCCATGTTCATTACATCTGCATGATGCATATATGAACAGTTGCAATTAAAACGCGACTGAGATACCTTGTTTAATCGTTATTTGACCTGGAACTCATTCATGGACTACGAATTTGAACTTTGAATTCATGCACGGAATATCGAGGCAGAGATACTGTCTGCCCGGCATCATTGAAAACTGAAGACCACTTCTCTCTTGTATGCTACCGGCTTTATTTCCTATTTTGTATAATTTCTTACATAGTGTTAAACGTTGTTTTGGAAATGGATCTTGTGATTATCGGCTTGGAACGCCTTTTGCGGACTACGAATGGTATACGAATGTCGGATATGACGCTTAGGCCCTATATCTAGAAAGCTGAAAATGACACAAATCCAACGAATACACTATCGCTGACATCGATTTGACAGCATTCATATTCCAGTGTGATATTTGTGCGTGACGAATTTCTTCATGAGGTATCTGCTTCTGGATTGTCTTTTATAGAATAGCTCATCATTTCACATAATTATCTATTGGTATCGGCAGTCATACCCTTTCATGTATGTGCAGAAGCGAATAGCGTCGGGTGATTAGCGAAGATTATGGCAAGTGGGCTTACATGAGCCGTACAGTGACATCTGTGATGTCCAATAATTATTATTTTATTCAATTTTACATAGAAAAGGTACCAAATTCATAGAAAATGACCACAGAAACGTGTTAGGAAACATACAGGTAATAAAAAAAACTTAAAACTTGGAAGCACACGGTTATGTAACACTAATTCTGGTTTGTCTTATATAATAGCTTATCACGTCACACAATTATCTGTTGGTATCGGCAGTTATAAATTTTCATGTATGTACAGAAGCGAATAGCGGCCTGCGATAACCTAGCAAGCATTATGGCAAGTGGGCATGGATTCGCCCTACAGCGCCATCTATGATGTCCAGTGATTATTGTTTTATTGAATTTTACATAGAAGTCATCAAATCCAGAGAATATGACCACAGAAACGTGTTAGGCAACATGCAGTTAAAAAAATAAGCTTATAACTTGGAAGCATACGGTTATGTAACACTAATTCCGGATTGTCTTATAGAAAAGCTTATCACATCACACAATTATCTGTTGGTATTGGCAGTCATACCTTTTCATGCTTGTGCAGAAGCGAATAGCGACCGGCGATGACCTATCAAGCATTATGGCAAGTGGGCTTAGATTAGCCATACAGTGTTATCAGTGATGTCCCAATAATTATTATTTTATTTATTTTTACATAAATCCGTTTAAACAGGTGGGCCTCCATTAGCCATACAGCGTCAAAGGCTGTTCCCCGTCTATGGTCGTGTCAACAAGCGGCCCAGAGTTATTCCCACTGAAATTCTTTGTACGAAATACGGCATGTGTTTATACTGCATGACTCGTATGATAAATATATCAGTTTCAGTCACCGGCTTTTCATGTTATGTTGTACAAAAACACCTGGGCTATCTGGAAAGCTGAAAATGACACAAATCCAACGAACACACTACCGCTGACATCGATTTGACAACAGGCATTGTCCTGTGTAATATTTTGGGGGGACAATTTATTTTTTCACGTGGTTTCTAGCTTCACGATTGTCTTAAACAATAGCTAATCATGTCTCACAATTATCTGTTGGTATCGGTAGTCATACCTTTTATGTATGTCCAGAAGCGAATAGCGTCGGATGATGACCTAGCGAAGATTATGGCAAGTGGGTTTACATGAGACCTACAGCGCCATCTATGATGTCCAATAATTATTGTTTTATTCGATTTTACATAGAAAAGGCAACAGATACAGAGAACATGACCACAGAAACGTGTTCGGCAACATATAGGTAAAAAAATAAGCTCATAACTTGGAAGCATAGGTTATGTAACACTCGTTGTGCCACTTCGAAAGCAGTTCACCAGTAAATCTCAAGTATCGAAAATCGAACCATTCATAGTACGAAATACGGCATGTGTTTATACTACGGCGAGTGTTCGGCTATACCAACTGAGAAATAAAAGTCCTTTTTAGAGATGATGTGTCCGCACTAGACGGGGGCATCGCCGCGTAGGCGAGTTGTACAAACCGTTCGGCTTTTAACACAGTGTGTGGTACGGCTTTGCCGTAATGTGTTTTGGTAATTTTCCTGAATAAGCCACGCCTTCCTGGAGAAAGGCTTGGAATCTTACCACTACTAAGATGGACATGCACGCTCAACGTTTTTAAAACTGTTTGCCCATCTCAGACTTATCGCTGTCAGGAAACACGGCTTTACCTTAATGTTTAAATTATGCAAAATGAGTTTTTATCAGGAAATCAAAGCCCAGACCAGTCAAAGCTTTGAAGAATACTTGATTGACAAATGTGCCGGTCACACAGTTGATTCCGTGTGTCTAACTTTAGCCACATTCAGCACCGTGTTTTCACTCTCTCTACGGCATACCCCTATAGCCTCATGATTTCAGGTTTTGTAGAATGTAAGGTTACGGCCTCATCGTAAGGAGAGTGCGTGTTTTTAAACACTCTCTTCTCGGCGTGTTTGGAATGAATACGTCAATATTATAGTCAAAAATGTCAACTCTTGACGTACCAATATTTCCAAGAAATTCCCGCTCAAATCTGTTCCACATTGTTTCTTTATCAGATGTAGTTTGTAATGATGTCTCTTGATGTTTGTCAGGGCATTATCAATCTGTAATATTTCAGTTCGGAAACAGACACCAGCCATGTCACCGGACGACTCAATGGCAACCACTGAGAGGGGTGGTGAGGTCGTTGAAAAAAGATGATTCACGATACTTTTTTAGTCTGTCTTGAGATTAAAGCCCAGTAAACGATACATGGGGTTTCTGGTGAAAAAGTGATCGTAGAGAAACTGGGGGATTACGGGTTTGCCTTCCTCTGTCACTTGCAGGTATAACATTTCGCTACAATGGCGTTTAGTGCAAAAACGTTCTTTATTAAATAAATGAAACGTATTCATAACCTGTGTGAGGAGACTCAATGAGAAATTTTAGTCATCTTTTCCGATCAATTATCGCATGAAAAATGTCGGTCACAAAAGTCACCTTTCTTACTCGCTATACATAGTCGAGGTTGGAATTTGGAATATCGTTACTTTACCAGTCAGGCCAAAAACTTTCATTGACTACATGACTCGCCCGGATAAGATATTATGTTGCCTGAATGAAGGATGTATCATAACTCGTGCGGACGAGATAACTAGTATATACCATTAAGATCCTTTAAAAAAAACAACAGGTCTTTGGTAAAACGCTAAACAGTTAAGCAAACGGTGAATTAAGTTTGGCCTATGTAACTCGCCATACTCTGAAGAAAACTAGACCAGCATAGTTATATATGCACTGTATAGTTCCTTTAAAGGTCGTACCTGCTATGATTGTGTAAAGTTAGGATTCGCCTGTCCGTCACACACTACATCCTACAAGCCCTGAATCATTCGTCTGGATGCCGTCAAGATCATTGACATTACATACCGGTATTATGACACAGTGTCCTATACTGTGTTGAACCATATTACTGTTCTTACATACATAATACCGCGAAAGGTAGGGCGATGCGCTCGATACGATAGTAGTATAGAATGTGGGTTATGTTCATTATTGAGGAGGAGGTTTTGAGGAGGAGGTGATGTGGTGGTGACGTCACACCTGCCAGCCCGCGGGGCGTATGTGTGTATAGACTAGTGTGATATAGTGTACAGTATAACCGTATAACAGTATACGGCAAAAAGAGAGAAAAAAAAGAGGCAAAACGTCGGCTTGTAAAGTCGAGTGGGACAGCTCGAAAAGAGCTCCCGGGCGCCAAAACGGACCAATGGGTGAGCCGGATTTGCCCCAAAACTGCCCAATGGGGGGCCCGCAAAACGGACCAATCAGTGTGCGAGAAGAGGCTACGTAAGAAAAAACGAACCAATCAGCGTGTGGTGAATTTCCGCGTAGGTAGGTACAAAAAGACAGGTGCAGCAGTAGCAGATCACTTCACCTGAAGACACCAACCGAGCGAGCGAGCGAGCGACCGAGTAAACAAGCGACGATGGATCAAGAGGATTTCGAGGTTAATATGGAGAAGAAGACGTTGGAGGAGACGAAGACGGCGAAGCTATTTACCTGTGAGGTGTGCGATCGAGGATTCACCCGACGTGATAACTGGCGACGGCATGCTAAAACACAACACGGCGATAAGGAAAAGAAGACGACGGAGAAGTATTTTTGCCGGGTGTGTGCCAAGCATTTTACCCGGGAGGATAACTGGCTCCGACACCAGCGGACGCATCACCAGCCCCAGACAAACAAAAGATTCACCTGTCCGACCTGTGACCGGGCGTTTTTTCGCCGGGCGAATTTGATCCGCCATCAACAGCGACATGACAACAAAAAAGAACGTGTGTGGCATTGCGAAGACTGCGAGGAGTCTTTCTACCGGTTGTGGGATTGGCGGACCCATCAACGTGGGAAACACGGCTCGGTAAGTTCTTTTTTTTATTATTTTATTTTATTTTTCTCAGCCCCAAGCAGCAGGTTGAGTGACCTACTAACCCACGAGCCACCACAAACCTCCCACGCATTCCTCACCCTTTTCCCCTTTTTCCCCTTTCACCCATTCTCCCTGCCTTGGCTGGTGACAATGTATTACGCTGTATGTTATGACGTCATCATATGTAAACAAACACGTACAAACATGTACGGCGACCGAGTCATTGTGTCCTGCTCGGGTTGAGTGAGCTACTAACCCACGAGCCTCCCTCACAGGCCTCCCACTTTCTCCCTTTCCCCTGCCTTGACTGGTGACAATGCATTATAATGTATTATGATGTCTGTTATGACGTCGTCATATGTAAACAAACATGTACGGCGATCGAGTCATTGTGTCCTGCTCGGGCTGAGTGACCTACTAACGGGCCGGTTATATACCTTTTGATTCTCATCAAGAATGTTATTTATTTTCTGGGTCATTTACGCGCGTACCTCTAGGCCGGAATATTCGACCTTATAGACGGGTCGATTGTATGAAAGAACCCACAAAGTACTAACAAAACCAGGAGAGCATTATAATCCTGGTTTGTTGTCCGTGTAGACAAGGCGAGTGTATACATCAGACTGATACGGAGTTTGCTCGACTTCAGTTTTGGATCCACTGTCTATACATCAAAACCTGAGTCTTAGAAAAGATATAGCGCTGTAGAGTGACGTGCCACCGAGGTGATCGGCCTTTTATAAGACAACCCCGGCTTGTAAAGTTGGAGGGAAACGCGGGGCGCGGGCCTAAGTGAGAGCACTAAAAGTGATGTATCATTGGCGGGCGTGTTTTCATATATCCATCTCGGCTACATTTTCCCGCGCGTTTCATCCAGAATCCCCCGCCTGGCAGTGCCTGGCAGTCCCTGGCAGAGTTGTGCGCGTGACGCTACATTGTTGTCAGCCGGGGTTGTGTTCACCTCGCCTGCTATGTATATATGTAATATATGTATATATGTCTAATACTGACAAGCCTACCCCGCACCGGCTGCACCGACTGACCTGCCTGCCTACTTCCCAACCAGCCTGCATTGAAAATACATAAGTAACACCAATACATTATACATACACACAAGAAAATTTGGTGGGTTTTTTCCACACCGCGGGGTGTATGTGTATAGACTAGCGTGATATAGCGTGTAGTAGACTAGAGTGCAGTATAACAGTATATGGGATGTAGATATAGATAGAAAAATAGAGAAAACAGTGGTTTGTTTGTTTCAGGCTGGGTATAAATTAGGCAAAGTTTTAAGTAACTCTAAGTTTTAATAAGTAACTCTAAGTTTTAGGTATGCATTAGGTGGAGTAGAAGGTTAGGAAGACTTTGAGGATTTGGGATAAAAAAAAATATCAGAACAAGTACAATTGTACAATTAAAAAAAAAAAATGGGAAGACTGTGTCTGGTGTGGGGTTTCTTTTCTTTCTTTTTTTTAGTGCTTAGATTGAGAAAGTACTCTTTCGGGAAGAGTTGGGTGGCCCTGAAAAGGGCCGTTGGAAAAGTGCTGTTTCTTTTTTTTCTTTTTTTCTTTTTTTAAACAGCCATGTTTCTTTTTTTCTTTTTTTAAACAGTCATTTTTTTTTTTTAAACAGCCAGCTGTTTTTTTTTTGTTTTTTTTTTCAAATTTTTTCAAACAAATTCACACGAAAACGATTAAAAAACGAGATATACAATTAATAACATAAACGAACAACACGTAAAATATACAAATTACAGAACGGACACCGCTGTGGGTCCAGTCTGCGGGCACAGGTGAGACAGATCGCCGCATGCCCGCAGGGTAGGAGGCATGCACTCGACGGTCTATCATAACAAATCCGACAAGTCGGAAAACCGTCGGATACCTGTCCCCTACCCTGTGGGGATGCCGCAAACCCCTCACCTGCGCCCGGCCCAGGTGAGACAGGTGGTGCTGCTGGTGGTGCTGCTGGTGGTGCTGGTGTTGACTCCGGTGGAGTGGTTGTTAATGGTAACCCTCCAACCGCCGCGGAGATGAGAAACCATTGTAGGGGCGGTTGAGCTCTTAACCGCTCTTCTACATCTCTAACTAGGGTGTTGCGTTCCTCGCTAGTTAGGTAATTGTCATTCCCGAGTTCGGCTGTGTGAAGCGGCATGTTGGGGTGAGCTATAACCGCCCCTACTTCCCTAGCCGGGGTGGAAGGCAAAGACTGAGCTAGGGGTGATGGTAACTGGTTCTCATCCTCACGGCGGTCACGGCGGGTGTCCCGTGGTTGGGGTGGAACCCGGGCTGTAGGGCGGGTCGAACTCCTCTCCGAATCCAGACGTGCTCGGGCCCGACCCCGGCGTGCTGTCAACCACCCAGGTGATCGTGGTGGGGGTGTTGGTACAGGTGATGGGGGTGATGGGGGTGATGGTGATCTAACCCGACCCGGGTTCGAACTCCCCTCCGAATCCAGATTCAGTTGCCGGGGGAGTCCCCGGCCAATACCCCGCCCCACGGGAGCCCTCCGTGTTGTAAAACGCTCCATGAGCGTTTGGGTGAGGCGGGGCGTTTCCGGAGTGTTGTTGTTGTTGTTGGCCGGGGAGGTGGTGGTGGTGGTGGCGATGATCTCCCGGAGTCTATTGACGTAATTCCCCCGCCCCATCCCCACTCGCCTACCGGCTCTCCTAGCCACACACCGTGGGCAGGGGCAGGGACGGAGGTTTCTTCCCTCTCCGTTGGGTACGGTGTTACTCTCCTGGGGTGGTGGTGATGGCGTATTCGGGATGAGGATTGGGGAGGCCGGGGGTGACGGTGTCCATGGTTCTTCGTCATCCTGGTTAGAAGAAGAAGACTGCTCTTCATCCCATTCGTTCCATCGCTCCTCCCCGGCACTCCCCAAAAAATTGCGGGACTGATGATTCATAGCGTAGTGATGCAACGGTAAAACTGAAGTCGAGCAAATGTCGTAACAGTCTGATCAACTCAAACCCGCGGTTATGTTATATATACTAACAACCCTGGCCTGGGCAAAAGCACGACAAAAGGAATTATCAGCCCACTGATTGGATGATGAGTGTAAAAAAAAACGAGCGGGCTTTTATGTTTTTCTCCCGCCCGTTTCATACAGAATCCTCAGCCTGGCAGAGCTGCGCGCGTGACGCTACATTGTTGTCAGCCGGGGTTGTGTTCAGCTCGCCTGCTATGTATACCGACATCGGCTGGTGGTCGTGATTTCTACGTGTATAAGTGTCAAATGAATAAGTGGTCATTGTAGGCTTAGATGTCTTCTTTCTCCCCGAACCCGCTTTGCTTCTTGAAAGTTAATTGAAGACAGTAAGAGCTATCGCATGTTACATGTTTGAAACAGTATATGAAAAGTATAAAAAAACTTCTTTACTGGATATAATACGCAATAAGACAAGCTGCATTTCATTGCTGAAAATGACTATTCACAGCTGAGATCGCTAGATTTCTTATGGAAATAACAGTAGTTTTAGTTCAATATATTTAAGGATAGTTGTGTCTTTTAATAGTTTGTAACTCCAGTAAAGCTAGATAGAAAGCTTAAGTAGCTTAGAGGATATTTCCTTATGTATTTCGTAGTAGAAATCCACGAATGTGCGCGATGTCAAATGTATGTAAACAAGGGGGATAACTCCTGATGGAATACGCTTAGCAGGGGCGACTACTTTTGTTGGAATAATGGAAATAAGGGGCATAACTCTAAAGGTCAAACGACAATACGTGTCTGGAAAGAGTAATATATAGTCATTTTCTTTATTTTTTTGTTCCAAAACTGTATAGGGGTTTTGCGGAGTTATCATTTAGTTCATATTTGTGTAAAGCAAACTCATGTCACAATTCATTTAAACACATTGTATGACTTTATTTCACTTAATTTACAATATCCCATGAAAATTAATTATGATTTGTTGTTATTTAAATCGGGCGCTCATTTACCATCCTTGAGACGATCGCCAATAGTATGTATATAGAGTATGTCTAGGGTTTGGTTATAACGTCTACACCCTTCTATGTTACAGAGACCTGTTTGATCTACCACCACCCCAATGAGTAAAGCTCAAGTGAGTTTAGCGGGGGATCCCTCGCTGGAAGAAGAAAAGAAAAAACAAAAGAAAAAAAGTCCAACGAGTCAGTTCGAGCCCGACCCAGTACACCCTCACGAGGCTGTCTTGCCGAGCCGCGACAGTGACGTGCGGGAGTTGTACCAGCGGCATTGGCGATCGATCAGGACGCATTTCCATCGCCACAAACCAATTCAAGACTGCTATAATTACCGACTGAGTGATCTCGGTGCTATCCCAGCCTATGTAGACGAGATTTACGAAGACCAGCCGACCGCTTTCACTATCAATTACAGTTCTGGATATATCCTCCGCCACAAAGAGACGGAGCAGGTGCGGTATTATTACCCGAGCACCAACAACACCCGAGTACTCGACGCACCGTACCGCGTGGCGAGTCGGGCTGACCTGCGAGGATTCCACACCCAGCATCTCCTCACCCAAGACCCGCTTACCTGGGCCCAAAAACAACGCCCCAATACGAAATGGACCGTCGACCTCATCACCAACGTGTTGTTTTTCGTCCACAAACTCCCGCATCAGCCTATCGGTAAAGGTGGGGTAACGTTACCTTCTTACCTGAAAGGAAACAAGAGGCTACACACGTTGGTGGGTGGAAATAACGGTCCGTACAGGGACTATTTGTGTTTGTTTCGGTGTCTGGCCGTCCATCTAGACCAGGCCAACCCCAATAACTGCGAACACCAGGCTGAGGTGTATTACCGCAGGTATCTGGAGGAAATGGAGATGGAGCCGAGGTATTTCCGCGGAGTACCGCTCAGTGCGCTGGACACGGTGGAAAGCCTGTTTCAAGTGAATATTCAAGTCTACCAGCTCATCCCCATGGACAAGTCGTACTCAGCACAACTCATTCACCGCAGTGCCGAGCGCTATTCTCCCCCTACCCTGCGGTTAAACCTGTACCAGCGACATTTCATCTATATCAAAGACATGGGGCGTTATGCTCGATCTTTCCGAGCATCATTTTTCACCGCTACCACGAACGAGGCGTGACCAGTATACGGGGAGGAAAGCTGTGTCAGCGCATCGTGGGGTTCGATGCCAACGCGCTATACCCGTACTGCCTGGCCTCACCTATGCCGGCAGGTCACTGCGTCCGTTGGCGCCGTCGGGACGAGGGAGAGAAGTTCGTTCCCTCCGGCACCACCACCCGTCTGGCTGAAAAATGGCTGGACTGGAAGTCACAGCAGCTGGGGGTATCGATCCGTCACCGACTCAATCACACCGAGAAGCGGATCGGTGACCGACAACTCCCCGTAGACGGGTTCGCCTATATCGACGGAGAGCCTACTGTGTTTCAATTCCACGGGTGTTATTTCCACTATCACGGCTGTCGCCTGAATCACCCTCGCCCGGGAAAGGTGTGTTACAACGAGCGGCGGGGATTAAGCCCCAGGACTTACGGCGGGAGGTGGATGCGAACGACGCATACATTCGCTCCCAGGGCTATCCATTGGTAACGATATGGGAGTGCGAGTTCCACCGCCAACGTGCGACAAACCCAGTCTTACGGGACTTCCTTCAACAGTACGGTTTACCCCCGTCACAGCGACAACCCAAGACACAAGCTCAGCTCATGGAGGCTGTCATTCAAGGCCAGTTGTTTGGATTTGTGGAATGTGACATCCACGTGCCGGACCACGTCAAAGCGGACTTTTCTGAATGCCCACCCATCTTTAAAAACACCGAGGTGAGTCGGGCTGATATAGGCCCCACCATGGCAGAGTTCGCGGGTGTGAATGACATCATGCCCACACCCAGGCGTATGCTGATCGGGAGCATGTTTGGTAAGCAAATTCCTCTAGCCACACCTCTGCTCCAGTGGTATCTCGGTTGGGGATTGGTCGTCACGCACGTCTACGAAGCGATGGAATACACACCGGAGCGAGCGTTCGAATCCTTCCCAGACGCCGTCACCCAAGCTCGACGGGAGGGAGATGTCGACCCCACCAAAGCCCTGATCGCGGAGACGATGAAGCTGTTGGAGAATTCAGGTGATGGAAAAACCGTCACCAATCAAGACCGACACGTGGATGTCAAAATCTGCGATCTGGCAAAAACACGAAAATTACTGGAGAGTGTTCGGTGTCGAACCGTCGACCCCATCGACGAGACCACCTTTGAAGTGACGAGTAGCAAGAAGACCATTCGCTACAGTCTCCCCTTGCAAATAGGGTGTATGGTCTATCAGTATGCCAAACTCCGCATGCTGGAATTTTATTACGATTTCATGGCTCGTTTTTTCGACAATGCGGATTGGCAGTACTGTGAGATGGACACAGACTCTGCTTACATGGCTTGGTCTGACCCAGACTGGGAATCCCTCGTCAATCCCGAGCTGCGAGTCGTGTACGAGACCGAGCGGGATGCGTGGTTACCCCGTCGCGACCATTACGACCACGATAAGCGCAAACCGGGGCTTTTCAAAGTCGAGTGGACCGGTGATGCCATCGTCAGTTTATGTCCCAAGACTTATTATTGTTACGGCGGGGAATCCAACACCAAAGACAAACTCTCCTGCAAAGGTGTGAGCGCACGATGTGTGGACAAGGCCGTGGACCTCTCTGTGTTGTGCAATCACCAAAGCGCGAGTGGTGTGAATCGGGGGATGCGGATGCGGGGCAATACGATATACTCGTATATCCAACACAAAGACGCATTCACATACTTTTACGGGAAGCGGAAAGTGCTCCCCGACGGGGTGAGCACCACCTATTTAGATCTGTAGAACGGTGCTATGGATACTCTACACACCCTGCTCCCGTGCTCTTGTGCTCTTGTGACTCTTCCGACGGCCCTTTTCAGGGCCAACCAACTCTTCCCAAAAGAGTACTTTCTCAATCTAAGCACTAAAAAAAAAAGAAAGGAAAGAAGCCCCACACCAGACACAGTCTTCCCATTTTTTTTTTTTTTTAATTGTACAATTTTTTTTCATGTGTTTTATCATTCGCAGTGGTACATACGTTAAAAAGTTCAAAAAGCCTAGCGGGGGCGACGGGCCGGCAGCCGTAATAGCATGACACACTGACCCGACTTGCCGTGCCTGCTACATCGTCATACATTGTTGCCGAGCGGCGCCTTGCCGGTATACCGCAGACGGCCTGGTAACAATGTATGACGCAACAATGTATGACGATGTAACAGGCGGTGAGTGGGTCAGTGTGTCAGTGTGCTATAGCTGGCCTGCATGCTGTTGTGGTAGTCCTCATAATAAAAAAATGAAAGAAGTCAAACCACCACGGTATGTGAGTCTCATAGTCTCTTGTTTTAATTTTATTCCACACTGTATGGCGTAACAGGTCAAACAGGGAAAACAAGGACGTGGAATGCATAACACATCGAACTGGGAAGAAAGAATGTTATTTGATGTATGTTTTACAGTCCATGCGTGTGGAAAAAAAACGAGGGATGAATCCCAAACTGGCGATCCACCCAATCGAACACCCGTAAGTCATTATCGTAGGTCGTGCACGCTGTGTCCAACGTGTGTACAATAGCATCCATGGGACGACCTCGAGCTCACTGGGTTAAGTAATACACACAATATTGACCGCACACGGTCGTGTCCAGACTCTGCAGCCGCCGATCGTTCCACGTCCAGTGATGTGTTCCCCGGTTAAGCCAAGCGGTGATATCGGGGTAGAGGGGTGGGAGTCCGTAGGAATCAAAGTATTCGCCCCGGAGATGGAGTGGGTTGGACCACCGGTCTATGAAGACGGCGACCCAATGTCGTCCTGGGCGAAGGCACGTGTCTGTGTTAATGATGCAGGCCCAGGGGTGTCCAAGGCATCCTAGGGGCGGGACGTGAGGGGAGTGAGGGGAGATGATCCCGAGGGTAGACACCATCCCCTGCTTCCACCACAGCCCGCGTAAACACGTCTGTTTGTAGCACACGTCGCAATTGTACCGTGTCCATGTTGTTGTTTGTTTGTTTTTTTGGCTGTTCAACTGGCGAAGTCACAGAGCACGTTTCGGCTTTGGTCTATTTCTATGATATTGCTGAATTCAGCGTAGCACACCACGTTAATGTTTCCGGCAGTGGTTTGGCAAACCGCATCTCCAGGCGCAAATCCCCTTTTTGTACCAGGTTCAGTTGGTGGTCATCGTGGAGACTAGGGGTCAAGTCGAAACAAAACAGCGTGTGGCCTTCGGCGAATGTGGTGCGCTTGATATTATTTTCCTCGTCGTGAAACGCTTTCCCCGTGTGGGTAAAGAGGTCATGTACGTGCGGATGAAATTCTCGTTCTCAAAGTCGGGTGTCAGGGGCTTGGTTGGAATCTGACGACCGCCGACGTACAAGGCGACGAAGTTTGTGTAGTAGTGTCGGAAACGAAACGGGTTTTTAGTGTAGTCCCCGTCAAAAGCCGTGCTGCTCACACACCCCACCACTAAACGTGTCGGTAAGTTGCCCAGAAATAGGTTTTGTTCATTGATGAGGGTGTGACCTCTGGGTACAGAGAAATACTTGGTCAGCACGCGGCGGATCGGGTACTTGGCAGGAGCTTTGGTCAAGGCTTTCAAATGCCCCAGTTGCACACCGCTGGTGATTTTCACTTTACGCGAAAAGATCAATACCTCCTCCAAGCTGGTCTTGTAGCCGGGAGAGGCTTCATCGGACATCAAAGCAAACGAATCCTTAGCTGGGGTGAGACGGATGCGGACAGTGACGTTGTTGAGCAGGTGTCGGTGTTGCAGGAACATGTCACAATGCAGGCGACCCAGCATGTCAACCGACCGACTTTCAGCCGTGCAGGTCAGCCGATCGACAAACCCGGCGTTGGTGTCGGTCATCGTGTCAAACTTTCCTAGGGTATCCGCATACCACAAGGCAGCAGACAGCTGGCTCTTTTTAGCCTCTTTACCGTAAGACAACAATGTCTCCAAGTAAGCCCGGTATGGGTACATGTTGGTGGACGGCGTGATGAGTTTATCGTTCAGGGAGACGTCGACCTGTCGCCACATGGATTGTATCCACAGGTTAGTCGGAGCCACCTTCTTGTCAGCCGCCACAGCCGTCCCGTCCCCGTTGAGGATTTTTGCCTTCACGTACAGCACGGTGTTGGCCAAGTCCAGGTAAGTGTCTGCGTCAGCGTTGGTGATGACAAATTCTACAGGTCCCACATCACTCAGGCTGGCGATGGGGCTGTAAGCATCCCAGCGGCCTTCTCGAACGCTAGTGTCGGTCGGGGGTAAGGTCCACAAATCAAACTCACTGCTGACGGACGGGCAGCACTCGGGGTGGGGAAGAGTGTGTATGTGCGCGTGTGCGTGTTTAGCTGAAAATATCCGGTGGATTCAGGGCATTCGATGTGGCTCGAGCTTTGATGTGTCTTCTTCTGGGCTTGACGGCACGTCTTTTAAGTCCCACGTGTCGGTGACGAGTGGGCGTGACGCGTGGTGTCTTCCGTTTTATAGGCTCACCCAGTAACCGCTGTCGGGCGTAGCGACTAGCTTTGACCAGCAGCGGTTTTCCAGTCGCCAAACCGCGTCGTTTCAAAGCCTGTTGTGGTGACATGCCCCCACTCAGCACGTCCCCCACGACTTGCAGTCCGGTTCGTAACGACGTTTTGCCCAGTGCTTTCACAGCCGGCGAGGTTAACAAGGGTTGTGGTAGCAGTTTGCTGAGACCGCCCAGCAAACCATGACCGCGCTGGACAGCCACACCCCGAAACACAGGTAACCCACCTCCGCCGGCTTGTTTTGGTGTAATAGTCGATGTAAGCCTGCTGTGATGTCATTATTGCAAGGGTAAAGCACGCCGCTGTCGAAAGTGAAGTGTCAGCACCACTTTACCGCGTTCAAATGCGACGGATTGACCCGTGTCGTCCCTAATATCAATGTCCACCGTCGAGAAATGTTTGGACTGCACGGGGATGTATTCCACGTGTTGGAAAGTCTTGGAGACGTGCTCCCCATACTGCCCTTCCGTGGTAACCGTCCGCAACAGCGGGGCCAACGTGTCTCCCACCACACGCGGTTCGATAATGTCTGTGTACACGTACAGGGTGGGTGTGCTGATCGTTAAATCCTCGGCACCGACATACATGAGGTCTGCCGGTCCCATGAGCCATCCGTACGGTAAATTCATGAGCTGCATTAGCCGTGCGCTAAAACCAAGCCCCAGTGGTTTCTTAACCGCACGCTATATTTCCGCTGCAT
Organism: Liolophura sinensis; assembly: GCF_032854445.1. Lineage (NCBI taxonomy): Eukaryota > Metazoa > Mollusca > Polyplacophora > Chitonida > Chitonidae > Liolophura > Liolophura sinensis. The sequence goes on from NC_088301.1 coordinate 7,116,991, forward strand.
ATCGTCGAACTGAAACGTTAAGTCCCCGGCGTGCTCCTGGAGATCACGGATCTCTGTCTCGCTTAACAATTTGGTCAGCCCCCAGGCCAGGTCTTCGGGTGTCGGGTAGTAGCCGGCTGGTAATATGAGCTTATGCGTAGCGTGGTGTGAGTCCTTTGGGGAGTCTATGGTATATCACACTTCACCCGCCCGCACGTTAAACCAGGTCCGGGGATACTGTATTTCGACCACCCCACATTCCCAGTCACCTGTCAAATGGATGGGGCAGGGTAATTGGGGTGGTGAAACGCGTCAAGGTATTGTTGGGGAAGTAGTCCAGCGAGCTGTTACTGGGTAGCGTCACGTAAACATGGTGTTGGTGAGATGATCTCCCTCAGGTGGACTGATCGTTTTGTCCTCTGGCGCCTGTATTTAATTAATAGGGACTCCACCTTAGCGGGCGTATGATAGATGAAGCGGGCCGAAGTTCGGGTCGCTGGCCTCGTCGGGTCTTCTTGGGTCGCTTTGGTTTGGTGTGTGTGGTGTGTGTGGAACTAGAGGTGGCAGTGGTGGAGGGCCTGGTTTTTTTTTTTGCTCTGTGGCTGGTTGGGTTTCTGGCGATCGGGGGATTCCCCAGCTCGGTGGGTGTGTTCATTTTTTCCCGCACCCAAGCCCGGTAGTGATCCCGGGGTGATGAGCGCTCGTGTGAGGGGACAGGGGTGGTAGGGGTGGTAGGGGATGGTAGACTGGAGGGTCTGGGTCGGGGTGTCTAGCATCGCCTTGTTCCCCTCGCTCAAAAAACGACTGGCCGTGGGTTTGGCATGAGGTGGGATCGAACTCGGTCGCTGCCCGATTTGGTATTGATCTTGAAACGTTCGGTACCGTTGAAGGGTGTGGTGATATCGCGGCCATCTCTTGATCGAGCGTGTTGAGGGCTTTCACCGTATTGGGGACGGGGTATGGGGAGCTGGGGTAGACTGGGGGTGGTTGGACTGGAGGTGAAGGTCGTGTGAGCGTCTCTAAGAGCCGTGGCTCGACCAAGGCCATTTTCTTGGCGTGCTGCATTACCTGCCACCAGCTATAGCCTGACTAGTGACACCCTTAACGACACCGCCGACAACACCCCCGAGAACGACTGGTACAATGGCTTTGGCGAGGAGGGGGGCGAGTAGCAGTGGAAGGAATCCACCACGTTGAACAATCCGGCCTTTCTTATGCAGGGGAACACTTGTCTTCACCAAAGTGCGAAGACCCGTCTTGTGTCGCTGTAACTTCACCTTCTGAGCCGGCGAGAGTGGAACGTTTCCATTTAACACATTCTTAGCACATTCACACAAGCACCGGAGTAATCCTGGATCGTTACCCCGCAGCACAGCCTGACGAATAGAGGGGCTGGCTCGTGCGAGCAGGGTTAATAAGGGGACCGTAACGTTGGAGACGGCGTGACCTCATCACGGGTAGTCGTCGTGAGAGCAACTGAGGTGATAGACTGTGTGTTCAAAGTTTTATGATGACACACTGACCTAGTGACCACTTGACGCAATAATACACTGTTTTACCAGTCCGTCAGCTGACACGTCAGCCAGCCCACCCACCAACCAGCCCACCAACCAGCCAGCCAGCCAGCCAACCAAAAACAAACTGATGTGATAGATTATAGGTTCAAAGTTGGTATTATGACTTGGGGAGATAGGCGTGTTATGTTTATGATAACACACACACTGACACACTGATCTAGTCCCCGCTCACCACAATAATACACTGTTTTACCAGTCCGTCAGCTGACACGTCAGCCAGCCCACTCACCAGCCAGCCCACCAGCCAGCCAGCCAAAACAAACTGATGTGACAGATTGTAGGTTCAAAGTTGGTGTTATGACTTGGGGAGATAGGCGTGTTGAATCTCCCCGGGGAAAATGTGGATGCGAAGTCGCAGGTGATCGGGTGTGGTTTGCTTGAAATCCACCAGCAAATACCCGTGAGGTTCAGCCGTGGCATCTTCAAAGGCCTCGCGCACGTACTGTGTCCGCCCTGGAGCCATTTGTTTAGCGATCGTGGTAATTTGGGATATATCTCGCAGGTTTTTAAACAGCACAATTGGAAATGATGCTAGGTATTGGTGTGGTGGGGTGAAGGGGGTGAGGAGTTTGAGGAGAGTGGGTGTCGTCGGTGTAGTGTGGTTGTGGTGGGTGTGGTGGGTTGTGACGTGGGAGTTCGATCCCAGCTCGGGGTAATGGCGCTAGTGGCAGTGACGGCGTTCTCGGTATTGTCAGACCGACGGGCAATTGACGGTGGTTGGGGTGGTGATACAGGTGTCCCAATCCAGCGGAAACGCGTCTTGTTCAATTGTCCTCGTAGATATTGCAGGGTTGACTGGTCTTGGAGCAGTTGTAGGCTGAGTTCCGTCGCCAATCCACCCACTAAAGCACCGATGTACAAGAGAACGCCCAGTACGGCTGCTACGGTCCCTTTATTCTCGCGCAAGCCTTGTATACACCGATCCATCCCTTAAGGCAGGTCAGTCGGAAGTGGTAGCGACCCCGTTAGCCTCGGGTTTAAATACGTTTCACGCCCGTGGCCGGCACCCAAGAATTAAAGCTGGGTGGATAACCGACCCACTTCACCCAATAGTACAGTTTCCCTCGCCGCCGCTCCCTTTTTAAGATGTTCTCCACCTGATAAAACTTATCCACCGCGGCTGTCACCGGTTGGAGTTCGGTTTCGTAAAACGTCCCTAGCAATTGGTCCCCGTTCAAATCCTCCAATGTGTACACAGCAGGCTGTCGAGCTTGGGATCGGACCGTGCGGAACATTTCCGTGCTCCACGTCGGCAGGTATGATTTTTCAAATTTCCCTTTCACTTTTCTGATACGCACGAGATCACCGGCCCGATACCAGTGGAACGAACGTTTGGCTGTGGGTGGACCGTACAAGACTTGCCGGACTTCCTTCTGGTTCTGGGGGGTGACGTCGATAGGGGCTCGTCGTATGCTTCGGTGGTAGGCTTGATTGTAACCCGCGAAACAGCGCCGGTAAGGCGTCCAGGTATCGCCGAGTGTTGTGAGCGGTGAAATATTTGTACATGCGACCTTTCAAAGTGCGGTTGAACCGTTCTACCACGGAGGCTTTGGTTTCGTTAAACGTGTGAAAGAAAAACACCCCTTTGTCCTTTAAAAAGGGTTGAAACGGTCTGTTCAGAAACTCTTTCCCCTCGTCCGTTTGCAGGTACAACGGTCGGCGACCCATCTTGAAAATCTGTTGAAACGCCTCGATCAAACGAGCCCCGGTTTTGGCCCGGAGTGGCATCACCCAGGCATACTTGGAGAGCACATCGATGCAGGTCAGTAGGTAACGGTTGTTGTCATTCTCTTTGGCGAACGCTGTCATGTCGACCAGGTTCGCCTGTCACTGACTGTCCATACCCCCAACCACCACTCGGTTACGCGGGTAATGGCGGCGTGCAGGCCGGTGGAGTGTGTACGTGTCCTGCTGAGCCAGCCAAGCCGACACGTGGGTTCGACTCACTTTGAGTCCCTGTTGTCGAGCTGCCTTGAGCAGGGTTTGAACCCCGCTGTAAGCCGCTGGACTGTCCGAGTTATAATACAAGGCATGGAGAGCGGTATAGATCGGGTTTGAACCACGACCTGGCGTGACTGGTTTTTTTTTTCCGCCGTGGGTTGGTACGAGTGAGGCGAGGCATAGTCCACCACGTCGTCCTTGCTGCTTGGTGTCTGTTGTGTGTAATGAGTGAACCTACCTCAGACCGCCTATATATAGTATAGAGTGTGCCTTGTATACATTGTATACATTGTTGCCAGCCAGCCAGCTGGTGCGTCCATACATAATACATAGGAGCTATCGGGATAGATACCAGCCCTAGCATGACACACTGACACACTGACCCAGTCCATATAAAAAAAAAGAAAACACAAAAACCGGGGATTGATTCCATAGTAAGGTAACAGTATTATTATTATTATTTACAGCAATGTACAGGTATGTAACACGGAGCGTTGATGGACCTCTGTGTGGTTGGGAGGGAGTCGCACTTCGTACATTAACATGGGACGAACAATCTCTACGTAATACGCTTGAATAGGTCGGGAATCCTCGACATGCTGACAGACGTCTTCAGTGTACGCTCGCAGCACCTGCAGTCGGCTCTCGTTCACCCTACCATCCGCAAACATACTACGAAGTACCCTTGTGTAGCTCTGCAGGTCGGTGACGACAGCTACCCAGTCTTTCCATTGCGGCGTTGTACGGAGCTTCGCCAGGCTAGAAAAGACATAAAGAAGACACCGTCGTCATTCTAATGCCGTCACCGACCGAACCCTAGCCACATCAATCAAAACGATAGATAGATAGATAGATAGATAGACTATCCCTGAACAAACAGGTAAAGACAATATCCAACACAAAAGACCAGGGTCGTCAACCTGAAAACTTTTTTTTATTTATATTTTGGAACTCGAACAGTGAACACATCAACGAATGAACAAATAAATACATGCTGTAAGTGTCCGTTATTTTGTTGTCACGGTGAGATATGTCTCGTTATGACGATTGTATCGCCAATATGAAAGTCCCGACACTGGTCAATGTTTATAACGCGCACCACCCTAGTCATCTTCCTGTAAAAAACACACATAGGTAAAAACAAAACGAGAATGCACGAAGGGAAAAAAAAAGCGGGTAAGGGTGGTGCGGTTAAAACAAAAACACAATCACTCAGTCATCGTCTGGGTGGCCTGGTTGGGCTGAGTGGCTTGGTTGTTAGGTCGGATTGTCGGCTGCTCGTCAGGTGTGGAGAGGTTGTTGGCTGTCATCAAATACTCCACGTACATCTGGGCAATTGCTGGGTTCGATTTGTTGATCGGCGTCTCATTTAAAAACTGCCGCAGTTGGTCTTTCACACTCTTCTCCACAGCCCACGGGAGGGAGGCTGCCTTACGGGCCTGGCGCATGAACTTGACCAACACAGATCCCTCTCTCAGGTAATGCATACGGGCCTCGTCCACGATACTCAGGGCCAGCTCTCGGTTCTCCAGCAAGGGAGGTCGGGGAGGAGATGGTGTTGGTGGATTGTTGACCGTACACATCGCGCTGTAACTTGAGGAGGTGAGGTTGAAGACCTACATTGTAAGCTTGCCACAGCAAGGCTGTTAGCGCCGTCTCAAGTTCAGGGTTTAACGGGTCCGCCTTTTCTACCTTTTCCACCTTTTCCACTGGGATGTCGGGGATGCTGGGGGATGCTGAGGGTTGCAGTAGCAGCGGTAGTCGCATTATCGGCAGTCTCCTCATCAGCAGCCGTCACAGCAGCGGTCAAAGCAGCACTCATAGCAGCATTCACCTCACATCCAGTCCCTCCAGTCTCTCCAGTCCCTCCAGTCTCTTCAGTCCTCCCCTCCTCCGTCTCCATCATCATCTCCATCTCCATCCCCGGCTCTTGGGGTTCTTGGGGCTCTTGGATGTCGTCGTTATCGCCAGCCTCGATCACCACCAGCACCAAGGCGTCGATGTCGGGGATGGCCTGGACTAGTTTTTGCCAGTAAGTCCAGTACTTGAGCGTGATACCCTCACTCGTCGGGTAGAGTCGACCGTTCAACTGGTAGGTTCGCCATTTCTTGACATGAACGTACAGGACACCCTCCGAGTTCGTCAGCGTGGACAGAAAGTACCCGTTGGATAGTGGCTCCCGCACTGGTAAACCCGCCTCAGGTAGATCAGCAGCCAGGGTCTTGAGCCGAGTCCACCCCACCCCGTCAAGCCTGACGCGTTTGGGTGGAGCGTTCGGGTCTGTAGACGATTGGCAAATCTCAATCGTCTCGTCTCTACACACCCCCACCCACAGCCAGGAGGCAAGCTGTAATTTGGCAAGGACCTCGCTGGGTAAGGGCAGGCACACCTTCCTCGTCTTCTCGGGAGGCTGTTGTTGTTGTTGTTCGGCTATGGTGGATAGCTGGGCAGGTACAGACGCTGAGCGTTTCATCCTGATGGCAGCATGCAGGGGGTTCACGGTTGTGGAGCGTTTCATCTCGGCAGGGAAGTAGGTAGGTAGGTACAGGTACAGGTAGGTAGGTAGTGCAGTAGTCTCTTCTCTTCTCTTCTCTTCTCTCGACAGGTCAGTAGGTCGGGTCGTCAGCAGGCTGGCAGGCAGGCAGGCAGGCGGGCAATTTATCCTATCCACGCGGAAATTAACCACACGCTGATTGGGCCGGCGGCAGGTGTGACGTCACCCACAAAAAAAACGAATCCTCAAACCGCAAAAAAAATGAATCCTCAAAACGACACCAAAGCCACATTCTCAACTACTTCCATAATTTCATCAACCTCTTCTTTCACAACCATGGATGTTGTAGTGGCTGATGGGCGTGAAGGTTCCAAATCAGGGTTCATGGGTGCAGGGCTGGTTGCTTCTTTGGACACTACTCCTCTGGTTTCCCAGGGACCCACAACTGTGATGCGCAAACATTCCCCACTTCCAGTCTGACAGCATAGGCAGGCACAGCTTAAGCCTCTGGTCCGTATAGTTTTTGTGTTGTACAGACTGAACACAATGTATTTGTCTTGTCCCTTTAACTGTCATTGCTCCTGCTCTATCAGGTCTGTCATGTATAATGTCCTTCTTTTAAACAAAGTGAAAGAACCGATTGAAGTCTTCAGTATCCCTTGCCAGGTGTTGACTGCAGTGAGAGAAAACTCTTCAGCATCACGCACAACTGTTTGTCCAGTCTTGACTGCTCTTGTCACTGCTGATTTGATGACCCCACTGCAACCATCTTTAGGTCCTTTGCCATGTCCCGAGCCTCACATGCCAGTGACCCCAGCCATCTCTCTTGTTGTTTTATAATCCGGGGAACCTAACACTTTTAAGCAGGTGCAGCTTCCCCGAGTTTTTTTGTTTTCCATCTCCATGTAGTTCACCATACGCTACCACCATCACCACCAACAACACCATACATGTCAGAGATCCCAGCCATCTCTCTTGTTTTTTTTCCCCGGGGAACATAACACTTTTAGGCAGGTGCAGCTTCCCCGAGTTTTTTCACGACATTCACCGATCATAGGTTGGGAGTTTACCGTCTCCAGGCATATGCGCCAATCACCACGCCATACTCCCATCTCTCACTAGCGTGAGAGTCTACCGAACTCAATGCCTGGCCCGTGAAGGCGCCAACTCAAGCCTCGGGCTGTAATATATCCTTGCAACACTGACCTGGGCGAAAGCACTGAAAAGGAATTATCAGCTCAGTGATTGGGTGACTAGTGTGAGCGGGCTTTGTGCTTTCTCGCTTGTTTCATACATGATCGTCTGCCTGGCTGATCCGCGGTAAGCCACGTGACGCTACCCTGTTGCCAGGCGTGGTTATTTTCAGCTAGCGTGCTATGTATAATACTGACATGCCTGCCCGTACCGACTGACCTCCCAACCTGCCTGCCTGCCTGACAGCCGACCTACTTGCCTGCCGACCTGCCTGCATGTATACCATCACACTAGCATACACCCTTCTCACTCTAGAATCCAACGAAATGTAAATGACTCCTCGGTGATGCCTCCGTCTTGTGCGGACACATCACCTGAAAAGGTCTGGGGAGAGCCATTTTTTTTTGGCTTTCTTTTTTTTCTTTTGGGTGTTGTTTTTTCAACCAATACACGAATACATGAATACAAGAATACATTATAAATGAACACAGGAAAAAGTTATAAATATATATACAGGAAAAAGGTATAAATATATATACACAAGAAATAGAACAATAATTGGTAAAAACTATTAATAATACAATCGAACGACACGAGAATAGAAGTCGTTACAAAACGGGCACTTGCGTCGGGTCAATCGTTCAACGCAGTCCATACAAACGGCCGTGTGCCCGCAGGGGAGGAGACAGGCATCCGACGGAATGCCTGGAATATTCATTGTCTGCCCGGCATCATTGAAAACTGATGACCGCTTCTCTCTTGTGTGTTACCGGCTTTATTTTTCTTATTTGTATAATTCCTTACATACCTTTGTCTTTGGGAGTTAGTGTTAAACGTTGTTTTGGAAATGGATCTTGCGATTATCGACTTGGAACGCCCTTTACGGACTACGAATGGTATAGGAATGTCGGACTTGACGCTTATATTTACGTAACAGATACGACACTCACGTGTGGGTAGACCGCCGGCGTTAACTCCCCAGGGGGACGCGGAGTTCACATTCTCGGTTGGTGCTAGTGCTGGCACTGGTGCTGCTGGTCCTCGATCCTCCGTGATGGGGATGGGTGTCACCACAGCCGGGATTAAAAACCACTGGAGAGTGGTTGGGAGGTCGAGCCCGAATCTCCTTCTCCACATGCTGGACCAGCCGCTGTCTGATCTCATGGGGGACCAACTGGTCCAGTGTCGCCTGGCGGCGTGCCGCGTCAGCGACGGCGATCTCATTCGCCGCCGGCTGTCGGGCTCGAACCTCCCACTCCCGACCTTCTACATCACTCAGCTCCCCCCGAGGCTGGGGTGACACCTGGGCAAGGGGTTGCCCCCGCCCCACCACGGTCCGCCGTTGTGGTGTTGTGACTTGGCTGTTTGGGCCAGCTGGTTCCGGCCCTGCACCTGTCGCCGCTTGTGATGTTGTACTGGGGCTTCCACCAGACGTCGGGGGTTTAATTCCCCAACGCCTCTCCCCACCCCGCGGCCTACACCTCGTCCCCGCCGCTCCCTCCTCGCTGTCATCCACTCCCCCGGAATTACCTCCCTCAGGTGTAGTGTATTCCTTGGGGTGGTGCCGACTCCGCACCTGCCACATACACACCTCCTCCTTATGCCCCCACCTTGGATCGGTCTTGCGGTGGTTTCACTCCGGTGGGGGGCTAAAAGGAGGGGAGACGTCTCGCTCGCACTGTTCTCTGGGTTTCGGGGACAACCCCCGGGGTAGCCAGCCTCTCACTACTCTCTCTGTGTAGCACCTGGGTGCTGATGTTACTAACACCCGGGGAAGGAGTCCAGGCCAACTCCAAATCATCGCTGGTGGTCCGACCCTCTCTCCTCCTCCTCCCCGGCACTCCCAGGCCCTCGTCTGATTTGGTTAAGTAATACGCACAATAAGTTATCCCTGACAAGGGCTGTTGGGAAAATAGATATTTTTTTTGGACAGACACACTTGTGATCGAGCTTGCAACAATCAACAGTAGGGAATATATCGAGTTTGCAACAGGCACGTTGTATATCTGTTAGGGGTCTAATATGCAATCAGCCTACCATTTTCGAAACGTTGGCAGACGTGGGGATTGAACTCCAGGACAGTGACGCCGGGATCTTTCCGTACCGAGCGTGTTACGACTTCCAGCTTACTTAGCCCCGGTGAACGCGGTGAACGAAGCGGCGACTGGCTCGACGGAATGGGCGGCCCAACACATCCCCATGAGTGTCAGCGTGAACTCTAATATACCGGACTACGACCAGCCCGTGTGTTTCATCTCTACCGGCGATCCCCAGGCACTCGTCGAGCGGATGATGGCTTACCTCAACGAAATCAGCTAAATCAGTAACGCCTATCTCCACGAGCGTTATGCTTACATCCTGGACACATTAAACGAGCGGATGATGGTTTACCTCAACGAAATCAGCGAGATCAGTAATGCCTATCTCCATGAGCGTTATGCTTACATCCTGGACACATTAAACGAGCGGATCGATCCCAACGAGACGAAACCGTCTTATACTCCGCGGGTACGGGACAGATCCGTCAAATATATGAACCAGCTCCCCGTCCTCGGCTTTAACTCGGGCAACTACGACCTGAACATGATCAAACAACAGCTTTACCCCAACCTGGTCCAGAGTGGTGATTTGGAGTATGTGATTAAGCGGAACAATAATCACATGGCCCTCACCACACCGCAGCTGAAATTTCTGGACATTCCGAATTACCTGGGCCCGAATTACAGTTACGACAAGTGGGTGAAAGCTTACGACTGCCGCTTGACCAAAGGGAAATTTTGTTACAGCTACATAGACTCCCTCACCCGGCTAGAGGAAACGGTACTGCCACCTCAGCACGCTTTCAATAACGATCTCACTCACCAGCCGTGCACGGACGCAGAGTACAAGACCCTGCAGGCGGTGTGGCGAGAGCTCGGCATGCGGACCGTCAAAGACTTGCTGGGGTGGTATAATAACCTAGACGTCATTCCCTTCCTGCAGGCTGCGGAGAAGATGTCGGTGTTCTACCAAACCATGCATGTCGATGTCTTCAAAGACTGTATTACAATACCAGGGCTTACCCTCCGCTACTTGTTTCACGATTTACGATCGATGTTAACCCTTGTGAGAAAGACATGCACGACTGCCTCAAGAAAAACATCGTGGGTGGGCCGAGCATCATTTTTCATCGCTACCACGAACGAGGCGTGACCGGTATACGGGGAGTAAAGCTTTGTCAGCGGATCGTGGGGTTCGATGCCAACGCGTTGTACCTGTACTGCCTTGCCTCATCTATGCCGGCGGGTCACTGTATCCGATGGCGACGACAGGACGGGGGGAAGTTCGTCCCCTCCGGCACAAAATCACCCAGCCAGCCCCAGCTAAATGTCCACCCATCTTTAAAAACACCGAGGTGAGTCGGGATGATATAGGACCCACCATGGCAGAGTTCGCGGGTGTGAATGACATCATGCCCACACCCAGGCGTATGCTAATTGGAAGCATGTTCGGTAAGCAAATTCTGCTAGCCACACCTTTGCTCAAGTTGTATATCGGTCGGGGATTGGTCGTGACGCACGTCTAACAAGCGATGGAATACACACCCGAGCAAGCGTTCGAATCGTTCGCAGACGCCGTCACCCAAGCCCGGCGCGAGGGAGATGTCGACCCGACCAAAGCGCTGATCGGGCTGAACTGTCACCAACCAAGACCGGCATGTGGCTGTCGAAATCTGCGGTCTGACAAAAACACGGAAGTTATTTGAGAGTGTCCGGTGTCGACCCCATGGATGAGGAAACGTTTGAAGTGACGAGTAGCAAGAAGACCATTCGGTACAATCTCCCCTTGCAAATAGGGTGTAAGGTCTATCAGTATGCCAAACTCCGTATGTTGGAATTTTACTATAATTTCATGACTGGTTTTTTTGACAAGGCGGATTGACAGTACTGCGAGATGGACACAGACTCCGCGTACATGGCTTGGTCTGACCCGAACTGGGAATCCCTCGTCAAACCCGAGCTGCGAGCCGTGTACAAGGCAGAGCGGGATACGTGGTTACCCCGTCGCGACCATTACGACCACGACAAGCGTACACCGGGGTTCTTCAAAGTCGAATGGATCGGTGACGCAATCGTGAGTTTATGCTCAAAGACCTATTACTGTTACGGCGGGGAATCCAACACCAAAGATAAACTCTCCTGCAAAGGTGTGAGTGCTCGGGGTGTGGACAAGGACGTGTACCTCTCTGTGCTGCGTGATCACCAAAGCGCGAGTGGGGGTGAATCGTGGGATGCGGATGCGGAGAAATACGATGTACTCGTATACCCAACATAAAGATGCTTTCACGTACTTTTACGGGAAGCGGAAAGTGCTCCCAGACGGGGTGGGCACCACCTACTAAGATCTGTAGAAGCATGCTATGTATACCATACACACCGTGCCCCTGTTTTTTTATGTGTTTGTCGTTAACAGTGATTCAAACGTTAAAAAATTAAAGCCACCTAGCAGGGGGAGGCAGGCAAGCAGCCGTAATAGCCTGACACACTAACCTACTCGCCGTGTCTACTACATCGTAAAACATTGTTGCCGAGCCGCGCCTTGCGGTTTACCGCAGACGGACTGGCAACAATGTATTATGATGTATGACAGGCGACTGGGTCAATGTGTCAGTGTGCTATAGCCGGCCTGGCTGGCTGGGTGAATTTGTTTATTCTTGTTATGTTATCTTGTTGTGTTAGCGTCAAAAAAGTTCATACTCATAATAAAAAAAAGAAAACGAAAAAAAATGTCAAACCAAGGTTTGTGAGTGTCATGGTCTCTTTTTTTTATTCCATAATGTATGTCATAACAAGTCGAACAGGGAAACAAGAACGTGGAATGCATAACAGATCGAAGTGGGAAAAAAAGAACGTTATTTTATTTATTTTTTACAGTCCACGGGTGTTGAAAAAAACGGGGGACGGATCCCAAGCTGGCGATCCACCCAATCGAACACCCGTAAGTCGTTATCGTAGGTCGTGCACGATGTGCCCAACGTATGTACAATAGCATCCATGGGACAACCTCGAGCTCGTTGGGTTAAGTAATACACAAGATATTGACCGCACACGGCCGTGTCCAGACTCTGCAGCCGGCGATCGTTCCACGTCCAGTGGTGTGTTCCCCGGTTAAGCCAAGCGGTGATACCCGGGTAGAGGGGTGGGAGTCCGTAGGATTAGAAGTATTCACCCTGGAGATGGGGCGGGTTGGACCACCGGTCTATGAAGACGGCGACCCAATGAGGCTGGGGGTCGAAAGAAAACAGCGTGTGGCCTTCGTCTAACGTGGTGCGCTTGATATTGTTTCCCTCGTCGTGAAACGCTTTCCCCATGTGAGTAAAGAGGTTCATGTACGCTCGGATGAAATTCTCGTTCTCAAGGTCGGGTGTCAGGATCTTGGTCGGAATCTGAGGTCCAACGATATGCAAGGTGACGAAGCTTGTGTAGTAGTGTAGTAGAAACGGAACGGGTTTTTAGTGTAGTCCCCGTCGAAAGCCGTGTTGCTCACACATCCCACCACTAAACGTGTCGGTAAGTTGCCCAGAAATAGGTTTTGTTCGTTGATGAGGGTGTGACCTCTGGGGACGGAGAAATACTTGTTCAGCATGCGGTGGATCGGGTACTTGGCAGGGACTTTGGCCAACGCTTTCAAATGCCCCAGTTGCACACCGCTGGTGATTTTCACTTTACGCACAAAGATCAATACCTCCTCTCAGCGGGTCTTGTAGTCGGGAGCTGCCTCACCGGACATCAAAGCAAACGAATCCTTAGCCGGGGTGAGACGGATTCAGGAACATGTCACAATGCAGGCGACCCAGCATGTCAACCGACCGACTTTCAGCCGCGCAGTTCATCCCATCGTCAAACCCGGCGTTGGTGTCATCCGTCGTGTCAAACCTCCCTGGGGTGTCTGCGTACCACAAGGCAACGGACAGCTGGCTCTTTTTAGCCTCTTTACCGTAAGACAACAATGTCTCCCAGTAAGCGCGGTATGGGTACATGTTGGTGGACGGAGTGATGAGTTTATCGTTCAGGGAGACGTCGACTTGCCGCTACATGGATTGCATCCACAGGTTAGTCGGAGCCACTTTCTTGTCAGCCACTACATTCGTACCGTCCCCGTTTAGGATTTTTGCCTTCACGTACAACATGGTGTTGTCCAAGTAAGTGTCACCGTCTGCGTTAGTGATGACAAATTCCACGGGACACGCATCACTCAGGCTGGCGATGGGGCTGTAAGCATCCCAGCGGCCTTCTCGAACGCTGGTTTCGGTCGGGGGTAGGTCCACAAATCAAACTCACTGCTGACGGACGGACAGCACTGTGTGTGGTTTAGCTGAAAATATCCGATGCGGCTCGAACTTTGGTGTGTCTTCTTCTGGGCTTGACGGTACGTCTTTTAAGTCCCACGTGTCGTTGACGAGTGGGAGCGGTGCGTCGAACCTTCCATTTTATAGGCGACGGCTCACTCAGCAACCTCCGCCGGGCGTACCGACTAGCTTTGACCAGCAGCTGTTTTCCGGTCGCCAGAGCGCGTCGTTTTAAAGCCTGGTCCGGCTGCATGCCCCCGCTCAGCACGTCCCCCACGACTTGCAGTCCGGTTCGTAACGACGTTTTACCCAGTGCTTTCACAGCCGGCGACGTTAACAAGGGTTGTGGCAGCAGTTTGCTAAGAGCGCCCAGCAAACCATGACCGCGCTGGACAGCCACACCCCGAAACACAGGTAACCCACCTCCGCCGGCTTGTTTGGTGTAATAGTCGATGTAAGCCTGCTGTGATGCCATTATTGCAAGGGTAAAGCACGACGATGGCAAAAGTGAAGTGTCAGCACCACTTTACCGCGTTCAAATGCGACGGATTGACCCGTGTCGTCCCTAATATCAATGTCCACCGTCGAGAAATGTTTGGACTGCACGGGGATGTATTCCACGTGTTGGAAAGTCTTGGAGACGTGCTTCCCATACTTCCCTTCCGTGGTGACCGTCCGCAACAGCGGGGCCAACGTGTTTCCCACCACACGCGGTTCGATAATGTCCGCGTACACGTACAGCGTGGGTGTGCTGATCTTTAAATCCTCGGCACCGACATACATTAGATCTGCCGGTCCCATGATCTACTCGTACGGTAAATTCATGAGCTGCTGCAGACGCGGGTTGAAACCAAGCCCCAGTTGTTTCCTAAACCGCACGCTGTATTTCCGCTGAATGTCATCGAACTCGAACGTTAAGTCACCGGCGTGCTCTTTGAGATCACGGATCTCTGTCTTGCTTAAGAATTTGGTCAGCCCCCAGGCCAGGTCTTCGGGTGTCAGGTAGTAGCCGGCTGGTAATATTAGCTTATGCGTACCGTGGTGCGAGTCCTTTGGGGAGTCTATGGTATACCACACTTCACCTGCCCGCACGTTAAACCAGGTCCGGGAATACGGTATTTCGACCAGTCCACATTCCCAGTCACCTATCAAATGGATGGGGCGGGGTAATTGGGTGGTGAAACGCGTCAAGGTATTGCTGGGGAAGTAGTCCAGCGAGCTGTTACTGGGTAGCGTCACGTAAAACATGGTGTTGGTGAGGTGATCTCCCTCAGGTGGACTGATCGTTTTTCCATCTGGCGCCTGTATTTAATTAATACGGACTCCACTTTAGCGGGCGTATGATAGATGAAGCGGGCCGAAGTTCAGGTCGCCGTCCTCGTCGTGTCTTCTTGGGTCCCTGTGGTGATGGTGGGGCGCGTGCTTTTTTGTCTGTTTGCTGGCTGGGGTTCTGTCATCTCGGACGGGTAGAGAGCATGGTCAGGGGATTCCCCGTCTCGGCTGGTGTGCTCATTTTTTCCCGCACCCAATCCCAGTAGCGATCACGGGGTGAGCGCTCGTGTGAGGGGACAGGGGTGATGGGGTGGGTGGGGCTGTCTATAATCGTCTGCTCCGCCTCACTCAAACGACGACTGGGAGTCGGTTTGGGACTAGGTGGGATCGAACTCGGCTGCTGCCCGATTTGGTATTGATCTTGAAACGTTCGGTACCGTTGAAGGGTGTGGTGATATCGCTGTATTTTCTCCTTGTCCGAGAAAGTCCTGTCGTGGAGGATCGAGGCTGTCTCTTGATCGAGCGTGTTGAGGGCTTTCACCGTACTGGGCACGGGATACGGGGAGATGGGTGTGAAGGTCGTGTGGGCGTCTCCAAGAGCCGTGGCTCGACCAAGGCCATTTTCTTAGCGTGCTGCATTACCTACCACCAGCTATAGCCTTACTAGTGACACCCTTAACGACACCACCGACAACACCCCCGAGAACGGCTGTTGCAATGGCTTTGGCGATAAGGGGGCGAGCAGCAGTGGGAGGAATCCACCAAGTTGAACAATCCGTCCTTTCTTATGCAGGGGAACACTTTTCTTCACCAAGGTACGAACACCCGTGTCGCTGTAACTTCACCTTCTGAGCCGGCGAGAGTGGAACGTTTCCATTTAACACATTCTTAGCACATTTACACAAACACCGAAGTAACCCTGGATCGTTACCCCGTAGAACAGCCTGACGAATAGTGGGGGTGGCTGGAGCTAGCAAGGCTAATAAGGGACCGTAACGTTGAAGACGGCGTGACATCGCGGGTAGTCGTCGTAGGAACAACTGATGCCACAGATTGTGTGTACAAAGTTTTATTATGACACACTGACCTAGTCACATTTCATAATAATACATTGTTACCAGTCAGTCAGCTGGCACGTCAGCCAGCCCACCAGCCAGCCACCCACCCAGCCAGCTAAAACAAACTGATGTAACAGATTGTAAGTTGTATTATGACTTGGGGAGATAGGTGTGTTGAATCTCCCGGGAGAAAATGTGGGTGCGAAGTCGCAGGTGATCAGGCGTGGTTTGATTGAAATCCACCAGCAAATACCCGTGAGTTTCGGCAGTGGCACCTTCAAAGGCCTCGCGCACGTACTGTGTCCGCCCTGAAGCCATTTGTTTAGCGATCGTGGTAATTTGAGATACATCTCGCGGGTTTTTGAACAATACCAAGTAGTGTGCGTTCAGACTGATAGTTCGATGGTCTTTGGTGTTGTTAAACAAATTCTGCCCGATGTACACCACGCTGATATTGCGGTGGTGACTGCCTTTGGTAAAGAGTTTTGTTACGCGATCGTCGGCTTTAGCCATCAAATCATCCACGACGACTAACGTCCGCTCTCCCGCGTCGAAAGTGGACGGGCTGGGCACACCTTCTTCAAACTGAACGTGAGGTAACGTGGTGTACAACGGCTGCCATTCCACGTAACACCAGACGATGCGTTGTGGGGGTGGGTGAATGAGAGCTTGAGGGTGCTCCATAACCGTTTCACAAACACGGACTTTCCATACCCCGTCGATCCGCTGACAATGCAGGTTAAGGGATGCTCCCATCGCGTATCCATGGGTAGAACTAGGTCAATCAGCGGTTTGGGTCGTCGTACGGGTGGGGGTGAGGGTTAGTGGGTGCAGTTACGGCTGGTGTCGCTGTAGGGGGACTACTGTTGTGACTGCTGCTGTGACTGTTGTTATCCCGTGTTATCCGTGTAGTCCGTGTTGTCCGTAGTTGCCTGTGTTGCCTCTGCTGTGTTATGGGCTGGATAGACAGGTGTGGAAACGGTGTTCGGTATTGACGTGGTGGTGTGAGTAGGGGGTGAGGGGTTTGAGGAGGGTGAGTGCCGTCGATAAAGTATGTCTGTGGTGGATGTGGTGGGTGTGGTCGGTCGCGGAGTGGGAGTTCGATCCCAGCTCGGGTAGTGATGATAGTGGTGGTGGTGGTGTTCTCGGTGTTGTCAAACCGACGTGCGATTGACGATGGCTGGGGTGGGGATAAAGGCCTCCCGATCCAACGCAGACGCGTCTTGTTCGATTGTCCTCGTAGATATTGAAGGGTTGACTGGTTTTGGAGAGTTCCGTGGCCAATCCACCCACTAAAGCACCGATGTACAAGAGATCGCCCAGTACGGCTGCTACGGTCCCTTTATTCTCGCGCAAGCCTTGTATACACCGATCCATCCCTTGAGGCAGGTCAGTCGGAAGTGGTAGCGACCCCGTTATCCTCGGGGTTAAATACGTTTCACGTCCGTGGCCGGCACCCAAGAATTAAAGCTGGGTGGATAACCGACCCACTTCACCCAATAGTACAGTTTCCCTCGCCGCCGCTCCCTTTTTAAGATGTTCTCCACCTGATAAAACTTATCCACCGCGGCTGTCACCGGTTGGAGTTCGGTTTCGTAAAACGTCCCTAGCAATTGGTCCCCGTTCAAATCCTCCAGTGTGTACACAGCAGGCGGTCGAGGTTGGGACCGGACCGTGCGGAACATTTCCGTGCTCCACGTCGGCAGGTATGATTTTTCGAATTTAACTTTCACTTTTCTGATACGCACGAGATCACCGGCCCGATACCAGTGGAACGAACGTTTGGCTGTGGGTGGACCGTACAAGACTTGCCGGACTTCCTTCTGGTTCTGGGGGGTGACGTCGACAGGGGCTCGTCGTATGCTTCGGTGGTAGGCTTGATTGTAACCGCGGACAAGCGCCGGTAAGGTGTCCAGGTATCGCCGAGTGTTGTGAGCGGTGAAATATTTGTACATGCGACCTTTCAAAGTGCGGTTGAACCGTTCTACCACGGAGGCTTTGGTTTCGTTAAACGTGTGAAAGAAAAACACCTCTTTGTCCTTTAAAAAGGCTTGAAACTGTCTGTTCAGAAACTCTTTCCCCTCGTCCGTTTGCAGGTACAACGGTCGGCGACCCATCTTGAAAATCTGTTGAAACGGCTCGATCAAACGAGCCCCGGTTTTAGCCCGGAGTGGCATCACCCAAGCGTACTTGGAGAGGACATCGATGCCGGTGGGTAGGTAACGGTTGTTGTCATTCTCTTTGGCGAACGCTGTCATGTCGACCAGGTCCGCCTGCCACTGACTGTCAATACCCCCAACCATCACTCGGTTACGCGGGTAATGGTGGCGTGCAGGCCGGTGGAGTGTGTACGTGTCCTGCTGAGCCAGCCAAGCCGACACGTGGGTTCGACTCACTTTGAGTCCCCGTTGTCGAGCTGCCTTGAGAAAGGGTTGGACCCCGCTGTAAGCCGCTGGACTGTCCGGGTTATAATACAAAGCATGGAGAGCGGTATCGATCGGGTTTGAACCATGGCCCGGGGTGACTGATTTTTTTTTTCACCATCGGTTGAAGCGAATGAGGCGAGTGAGGCAAGGCATAGTCCGACACGTCGTCCTTGCTGCTTGGTGTCTGTTGTGAGTAATGAGTGAACCTGCCTCAGACCGCCTATATATAGTATAGAGTAGAGTAGAGTAGAGTGTACTAGAGTATAGTATAGTCTCCAGTGTGCATGCATGTTTGGGTGTGGTGTCGATCCATCCATCCCTACCACAACCAGCAGGTAGACAGACAGGCAGATCACCCAAAAAAAATCCCACCGACAGGCTCTATGGTTCATAACACCGACCCTCTGCCTGCAGCAGTGAGCCTTCCTGGGCAAACAGTGTTGCAAAGACACGCTGAGCGATCCTACCCGCCAGCCGGCCCGCAGTCAGGCCAACAATGTTGTCAGCTGTGCTTTGTTTTGACACGTGGTTTTTGTTTGGACACGTGGTTTTTGCTCGGCTGCGCATTGTATACATTGTATACATTGTTGCCAGCCAGCCAGCTGGTGCGTCCATACATAATACATAGGAGCTATCGGGATAGATATCAACCCTAGCATGACACACTGACACACTGACCCAGTCCATATAAAAAAAAAAGAAAACACAAAAACCGGGGATTGATTCCATAGTAAGGTAACAGTATTATTATTATTATTTACAGCAATGTACAGGTATGTAACACGGAGCGTTGATAGACCTCTGTGTGGTTGGGAGGGAGTCGCACTTCGTACATTAACGTGGGACGAACAATCTCTACGTAATACGCTTGAATAGGTCGGGAATCCTCGACATGCTGACAGACGTCCTCAGTGTACGCTCGCAGCAACTGCAGTCGGCCCTCGTTCACCCTACCATCCGCAAACATACTACGAAGTACCCTTGTGTAGCTTTGCAGGTCGGTGACGACAGCTACCCAGTCTTTCCATTGCGGCGTTGTACGGAGCTTCGCCAGGCTAGAAAAGACATAAAGAAGACACCGTCGTCATTCTAATGCCGTCACCGACCGAACCCTATCCACAACAATCAAAACGATAGATAGATAGATAGATAGATAGACTATCCCTTAACAAACAGGTAAAGACAATAACAAACACAAAAGATCATGGTAGTTAACCTGAAACCTTTTTTATTTTTATTTTTTCGAACTCGAACAGTGAACACATCAACGAATGAACGAATAAATACATGCTGTAAGTGTCCGTTATTTTGTTGTCACGGTGAGATATGTCTCGTTATGACGATTGTATCGCCAATATGAAAGTCCCGACACTGGTCAATGTTTATAACGCGCACCACACTAGTCATCTCCCTGTAGAAAACACACATAGGTAAAAAAAAAAAACGAGAATGAATGAAGGGAAAAACAAAAAAAAAAAAAACAAAAAAAAAAGCGGGTAAGGGTGGTGCGGTTAAAACAAAAACACAATCACTCGGTCATCGTCTGGGTGGCCTGGGTAGCCTGGTTGGTCTGGGTGGCTTGGTTGTTAGGTAGGATTGTAGGCTGCTCGTCAGGTGCGGAGAGGTTGTTGGCTGTCATCAAATACTCCACGTACATCTGGGCGAATGCCGGGTTCGATTTGTTGATCGGCGTCTCATTTAAAAACTGCCGCAGTTGGTCTTTCACACTCTTCTCCACAGCCCACAGGAGGGAGGCTGCCTTACGGGCCTGGCGCATGAACTTGACCAACACAGTTCCCTCTTTCAGGTAACGCATACGGGCCTCGTCCACGATACTCAGGGCCAGCTCTCGGTTCTCCAGCAAGGCGTCGATGTCGGGGATGGCCTGGACTAGTTTTTGCCAGTAAGTCCAGTACTTGAGCGTGATACCCTCACTCGTCGGGTAGAGTCGACCGTTCAACTGGTTGGTTCGCCATTTCTTCACATGAACGTACAGGACACCCTCCGAGTTCGACAGCGTGGACAGAAAGTACCCGTTGGATAGTGGCTCCCGCACAGGTAAACCCGCCTCAGGTAGATCAGCAGCCAGGGTCTTGAGCCGTCCATCCCACCCCGTCAAGCCTGACGCGTTTGGGTGGAGCGTTAGGTGGAGCGTCTCGTGTAGAGACGAGAAAAATGGCAAATCTCAATCGTCTCGTCTCTACACACCCCCACCCACAGCCAGGAGGCGAGTTGTAATTTGGCAAGAGCCAAAGGGTAAGGGGAGGCACACCTTCCTCTTCTTCTCGGGAGGCTGTTGTTGTTGTTCGGCTATGGTGGATAGCCGGGCAGGTACAGACGCTGAGCGTTTCATCCTGATGGCAGCATGCAGGGGGTTCACGGTTGTGGAGCGTTTCATCTCGGCAGGCAGGTAGGCAGGCAGGTACAGGTACAGGTAGGTAGGTAGTGTAGCAGTCTCTTCTCTTCTCTTCTCTTCTCTCGGCAGGTCAGTAGGTCGGGTCGTCAGCAGGCTGGCAGGCAGGCAGGCAGGCCGGTAGAGCGTCAGGTGAGTCTGAGGCTGCCGGTCTGTTTATTTACAGGTTTTAGGGCCACTTTCCTGGCGGATATCGTGGCCCATCAAATCAGTGTTTTATTTATTTTTTTTTTTTAACACATGAATATTTTGGTTACATAACAGCACTGCGTTGGTATACTATTTACATATGTACATGAGTCAATTGGTGGGATTAACCTCTTTGTGGTAGCATATTACAGCTTATTGTATAGGTTCAAATGCTGCCATGGTCATTTAACAGAAAGGGGATAAATAGTAAGCTATTTACAGAGATTAACGTTATCTTTACATTAGAAATACATAGATCTGCATTAAAGAATTACAATGAGTTGCCTATACAGAAATTTACACAGAGAGAAAACAACAGTAGTGCCTTTATTTATTGGTTAACAGTTTTGTTCTCTTGCTTCCTCCTCAGTGGCGTGGAGTTAAGGAGCTCCCGCCACTTATACCGGTTAAGGGCTGCCGGTCGCTGTCTTCACCGGCTTTTATCCTATCCGCGCGGAAATTAACCACACGCTGATTGGTTCGTTTTTTCTTACGTAACCCCTTTTCGCACGCCGATTGGTCCGTTTTGCGGGCTCCCCATTGGGGCGTTTTGGGGCAAATCCGGCTCACCCATTGGTCCGTTTTGGCGCCAGGGAGCTCTTTTCGAGCTGTCCCTGTCTTTTTTTTTTGCCCTATACTGTTATACTATACACTAGTCTACTACACACATCACTACTTATCACATATGCCCCGCGGCGTGGAAAAAAACCACCAAACTGCGGGCTGGCAGGTGTGACGCACCACCAACCTGCCCAGCCTGCCCCAGCCGGGGCATCACGACAAAAAACGCCGCCTCAAAACCACAAAAATCGCCGCCTCAAAACGACACCAAACGTACATTCCCAACTACTGTCGGCAATAGCAATTGTGACGTCATGACGTCAAGAGACAGGCTAAACATTTGTAAATAATGGATGGATCCTAGTTGTGAGATCGGTTAGCCATGTTCAAATCTTAGCTTCCACGTTAACCGCTCTAAATCGCCACATTCAACAACCTGGAACTCGGTCCTATCATCGGCGCTGTCTCCGAAGTGCAAAAGCTATACGCCAGGAAAAGAAGCGCAATTCTGAGTTGATATCACCTTATTATGTGGGAATAATAAAGGTCATAAAATCGAAAATAGCACAAATGTATGTGCATAAGCGAATAGCGGTGGGTGATTAACTAGCGAAGATTATGGCAAGTGGGCTTACATGAGCCCTACATCGCCATCTATGATGTCCAGTGATTATTATTTTATTCAGTTTTGCATAGAAAAGGTACCAAAACCATAGAATATGACCACAGAAACGTGTTAGCCAACATTCAGGTAAAAAAAATAAGCTGATAACTTGGAAGCACACGGTTATGTAACACTAATTCTGGATTGTCCTATAGAATAGCTTATCACGTCACACAATTATCTGTTGCTATCGGCAGTTATATCTTTTCACGTATGTACAGAAGCCTGCGATGACCTAGCACGCATTATGGCAAGTGGGCATGGATTAGCCCTACAGCGCCATCTATGATGTCCAATGTGGAATCGTAACAACTCCAAACGTCTTACAGAAGAACTTGATGCTCATATGCATATACCGTACAAAGACGTATCCATATGGGATTTCTCTACTCTCTATACTACAATTCCTTACAAAGATCTTACTGAAAGAATATCGTCGTTAATTGTCTTTGTATTTACTAAAACAGGTCACCGTTACATTGTCAGAAGCAATAAGGCTTTCTTTAGTTCTACTCTTACCACTCATGGGATGTTACATTATTTATTGAATTACTTGAATTTCTCATTAATAACCTCTATATAAAATTCGGAGATACCATTTACCAACAGTGCATAGGTATTCCAATGGGTACCAATTGTGCGCCTCTTTTGGCAGACCTATACCTGTTTTTATATGAATACGACTATTTGCAGAAATTACTTAAAAGTAATATCTTTAAAGCTCGATTCTTTTCATTTACCCAGTGGCATGTTGATGATCTACTGGCGTTAAATAATCCCCATATTGCTGAAGCGGTGAAGAAAATCTATCCGCCTTCATTGGATTTTAAGGAGACAACAGATAGTCGTGATGGTACATCTCATTTGGATCTATATCTGTACAAAGACGAACAAGGTCTCCTTTCACGCCACCTTTACGACAAAAGGGATAATTTCAATTTTGATATTGTGAATTATCCTTATTTAGATAGCAATATACCAAAGGGTCCACATATGGCGTATACATATCTCGCCTTGTAGCATTTGTCAGATCTTGCGTTAATTGTGATGACTTTAATCTGCGTCACAAGATGCTAATTCAAAAGCTAGTTTGTTAAGGATACTCCATCAAACGCCTTCATTCTTAGTTTCTCAAATTTTACAATGAGTATAACACTCTCGTTGGGAGGTATTGGCAGAGCGTTCAGAATCTCTGGCTATCTGCATTTTGATCAACCATATAGACGGCGCTGTTATCCCTATGTACATATCTATCACGTACAGGGTATTTAACAACATAGATGGCGCTGGTTGCGCAGTGTATCTGTCTGTCTTGTATGTCATGTGTAACATCATAGATGGCGCCTCTTGTAGCATGAGATCTTAACATATTAACGGGAAAGACGTAATCGTCCGTTACTTTTGAATCACAATCTGATCAGAGAAGGTCTGTAACGCTCGTCATTTTCGAACTGTATCTAATACCGCTTAACCTGGGGCTAGTGGTCGTAAACGTAGCCATGCTCATTACGTCAGTATGATGTCTTTATGAACAGTTGCAATTAAAGCGCGACTGAGATACTTGTTTAATTGTTATTTGACATGGAACTCATTCACGGACAACAAATTTGAACTTTGATATGGAATTCATGCCTGCAATATTCATTGTCTGCCCGGCATCATTGAAAACTGATGGCCACCTCTCTCTTGTGTGTTACCGGCTTTATTTCTTATTTGTATAATTTCTTACATACCTTTGTCTTTGGGAGTTAGTGTTAAACGTTGTTTTGGAAATGGATCTTGCGATTATCGACTTGGAACGCCTTTCACGGACTACGAATGGTATATGAATGTCGGACTTGACGCTTGTATTTAGCCCTACATCGCCATCTATGATGTCCAATGATTATTATTTTATTCAATTTTACATAGAAAAGTCACCAAATCCAGAGAATATGACCGCAGAAACGTGTTAGGCAACGTGCAGGTAAAAAAATAAGCTTATAACTTGGAAGCATACGGTTATGTAACACTAATTCTGGATTGTCTTATAGAATAACTTATCACGTCACACAATTACCTGTTGGTATCGGCAGTCATACCTTTTCATGTATGTGCAGAAGCGAATAGCGACCGGCGATGACCTATCAAGCATTATGGCAAGTGGGCTTAGATTAGCCATACAGTGCTATCAGTGACGTCCCAATAATTATTATTTTATTTATTTTTACATAAATCCGTTTAAACAGGTGGGCTTTGATTAGCCATACAGCGTCAAAGGCTGTTCCCCGTCTATAGCCGTGTCAGCAAGTGGCCCAGAGTTCTTCCCAATGAAATTCTCTGTACGAAATACGGCATGTGTTTATACTGATGGACATGCACGCTCTACGTTTTTTAAACTTTTTGTCCATCTCAGACTCATCGCTGTCTGGAAACACGGCTTTGCCTTAATGTTTAAATTATGCAAAAAGAGTTTTTATCAGGAAATCAAAGCCCAGACCAGTCAAAGCTTTGAAGAACACTTGATCACAAATGTGCCGGTCACACAGTTGATTCCGTGTTTCTAACTTTAGCCACATTCAGCACCGTGTTTTCACTCTCTCTACGGCATACCCCTATAGCCTCATGATTTCAGGTTTTGTGGAATGTAAGGTTATGGCCTCATTGTAAGGAGAGTGCGCGTTTTTAAACACTCTCTTCTCGGCGTGTTTGGAATGAATACGTCAATATTATAGTCAAAAATGTCAACTCTTGACGTACCAATATTTCCAAGAAATTCCCGCTCAAATCTGTTCCACATTGTTTCTTTATCAGATGTAGTTTGTAATGATGTCTCTTGATGTTTGTAAGGGCATTATCAATCTGTAATATTTTAGTTCGGAAACAGACACCAGCCATGTCACCGGACGACTCAATGGCAACCACTGAGAGGGGTGGTGAGGTCGTTGAGAAAAGATGATTCACGATACTTTTTTAGTCTGTCTTGAGATTAAAGCCCAGTAAACGATACATGGGGTTTCTGGTGAAAAAGTGATCGTAGAGAAACTGGGGGATTACGGGTTTGCCTTCCTCTGTCACTTGCAGGTATAACATTTCGCTACAATGGCGTTTAGTGCAAAAACGTTCTTTATTAAATAAATGAAACGTATTCATAACCTGTGTGAGGAGACTCAATGAGAAATTTTAGTCATCTTTTCCGATCAATTATCGCATGAAAAATGTCGGTCACAAAAGTCACCTTTCTTACTCGCTATACATAGTCGAGGTTGGAATTTGGAATATCGTTACTTTACCAGTCAGGCCAAAAACTTTCATTGACTACATGACTCGCCCGGATAAGATATTATGTTGCCTGAATGAAGGATAGTAGTATAGAATGTGACTTAGGTGTCGCATTGAGGATTCATTTTTTGTGGTTTTGAGGATTTGTTTTTTGTGGTGATGTGGTGGTGACGTCACACCTGCCAGCCCGAAGGGCTGGGAGGTGTGACGTCACCCCTCAGTTGTGGGTTTTTTCCACGCCGCGGGGTGTATGTGTGTATAGACGAGTGTGATATAGTATAACCGTATAACAGTATAGGGAAAAAAGAGAGAAAAAAAAAGAGGCAAAACGTCGGCTTGTAAAGTCGAGTGGGACAGCTCGAAAAGAGCTCCCGGGCGCCAAAACGGACCAATGGGTGAGCCGGATTTGCCCCCAAACTGCCCAATGGGAGGCCCGCAAAACGGACCAATCAGCGTGCGAGAAGAGGTTACGTAAGAAAAAACGAACCAATCAGCGTGTGGTGAATTTCCGCGTGGATAGGTAGTATAACCGTATAACAGTATAGGGAAAAAAGAGAGAAAAAAAGAGGCAAAACGTCGGCTTGTAAAGTCGAGTGAGACAGCTCGAAAAGAGCTCCCTGGCGCCAAAACGGACCAATGGGTGAGCCGGATTTGCCCCAAAACGGCCCAATGGGAGGCCCGCAAAACGGACCAATCAGCGTGCGAGAAGAGGTTACGTAAGAAAAAACGAACCAATCAGCGCGTGGTGAATTTCCGCGTGGATAGGATAAAAGCCGGTGAAGACAGCGACCGACAGCCTCAGACGCACCTGACGCTCTACCGGCCTGACTGCCTGCCGACCTGCTTGCTGACGACCCGACCTACTGACCTGCCGAGAGACGAGAAGAGAAGAGAAGAGACTGCTACACGACCTACCTACCTGTACCTACCGGCCTACCTACCTACCTACCTGCCTACCTACCTACCTACCTGGCGAGATGAAACGCTCCACCACCGTGAACCCCCTCCATGCTGCCATCAGGATGAAACGCTCAGCGTCTGTACCTGCCCGGCTATCCACCATAGCCGAACAACAACAACCTCCCGAGAAGAAGAGGAAGGTGTGCCTGCCCTTACCCAGCGAGGTTCTTGCCAAATTACAGCTGGCCTCCTGGCTGTGGGTGGGGGTGTGTAGAGACGAGACGATTGAGATTTGCCAATCACCGACAGACCCGAACGCTCCACCCAAACGCGTCAGGCTTGACGGGGTGGGGTGGACTCGGCTCAAGACCCTAGCTGCTGATCTACCTGAGGTCGGGTTACCTGTGCGGGAGCCACTCTCCAACGGGTACTTTCTGTCCACGCTGACGAACTCGGAGGGTGTCCTGTACGTTCATGTGAAGAAATGGCGAGCCTACCAGCCGAACGGTCGACTCTACCCGACGAGTGAGGGTATCACGCTCAAGTACTGGACTTACTGGCAAAAACTAGTCCAGGCCATCCCCGACATCGACGCCTTGGTGCTGGTGGTGATCGAGGCTGGCGATAACGACGACATCCAAGAGCCCCAAGACCCCCAAGACTCCCAAAAGCCGGGGATGGAGATGGAGATGATGGAAACGGAGGAGGGGAAGACTGAAGAGACTGGAGAGACTGGAGAAACTGGAGGGACTGGAGGTGGGGTGAATGCTGCTATGAGTGCTGTTTTGACCGCTGCTGTGACGGCTGCTGTGACGGTTGCTGATGAGGAGACTGCTACTGCAACCCCCAGCATCCCCGACATCCCAGTGGAAAAGGTGGAAAAGGCGGACCCGTTAAACCCTGAGCTTGAGACGGCGCTAACAGCCTTGCTGTGGCAAGCTTACGATGTAGCTCTCCAACCCCACCTCCTCAAGTTACAGCGCGATGTGTACGGTCGACAATCCACCAACACCGCGAGTGATTCATCTCCTCCCCGGCCTCCCTTGCTGGAGAACCGAGAGCTGGCCCTGAGTATCGTGGACGAGGCCCGTATGCGTTACCTGAAAGAGGGACCTGTGTTGGTCAAGTTCATGCGCCAGGCCCGTAAGGCAGCCTCCCTCCCGTGGGCTGTGGAGAAGAGTGTGAAAGACCAACTGCGGCAGTTTTTAAATGAGACGCCGATCAACAAATCGAACCCAGCATTCGCCCAGATGTACGTGGAGTATTTGATGACAGCCAACAACCTCTCCGCACCTGACGAGCAGCCTACAATCCGGCCTAACAACCAAACCAACCAGCCTACCCAGGCTACCCAGACCACCCAGGCTACGATGACCGAGTGAGTGTGTTTTTGTTTTAACTGCACCACCCTTACCCAGCTTTTTTTTTGTTTGTTTTTTTTTTCCCTTCATACATTCTCGTTTTGTGTTTACCTATGTGTGTTTTTTACAGGGAGATGACTAGGGTGGTGCACGTTATAAACATTGACCAGTGTCAGGACTTTCATATTGGCGATACAATCGTCATCACGAGACATTTCTCACCGTGACACCAAAATAATGGACACTTACAGCATGTATTTATTCGTTCATTCGTTTGTTCACTGTTCGAGTTCGAAAAAATAAATAAAAAAAAGTTTTCAGGTTGACGACCCTGGTCTTTGGTGTTGGTTATTGTCTTTACCTGTTGGTGAAGGGATAGTCTATCTATCTATCTATCTATCTATCGTTTTGATTGATGTGGCTAGGGTTCGGTCGGTGACGGCATTAGAATGACGACGGTGTCTTCTTTATGTCTTTTCTAGCCTGGCGAAGCTCCGTACAACACCGCAATGGAAAGACTGGGTAGCTGTCGTCACCGACCTGCAAAGTTACACAAGGCTACTTCGTAGTATGTTTGCGGATGGTAGGGTGAACGAGGGACGACTGCAGGTGCTGCAAGCGTACACTGAAGACGTCTGTCAGCATGTCGAGGATTCCCGACCTATTCAAGCGTATTACGTAGAGATTGTTCGTCCCACGTTAATGTACGAAGTGCGACTCCCTCCCAACCACACAGAGGTCTATCAACGCTCCGTGTTACAGACCTGTACATTGCTGTAAAGAATAATACTAATACTGTTACCTTACTATGGAATCCATCCCCGGTGTTTTTGTGTTTTCTTTTAATCATGGTTATAAGGAATTGCCTGATTACAAGGATTGTAACCGCCGCCAAGAAGATCTGCGTCATCATGCGGGTTATAACCATGATCAGGAAGATTTATGTGATGACAAGGATTAAAACTGCGGGTATAACGAACTGCCTGATCGCAATGGTTATGATCACCGCCAAGAATGGTTATGATACCAGGCAAAAAGAATTGCCTGACCACAAGGTTTATAACCACCGCCAAGAAGAGTTGTCTGATCAGAAGGGTTATGAAAGCAGGCAGAAAGAATTACCTGACCACAAGGGTTATAACCCCACGCCAAGAAGAATTGTCTAATCACATGAGTTATGAAAGCAGGCAGAAAGAATTGCCTGACCACAAGGGTTATAACTCCCGTCAAGAAAAGTTGTCTGATCAGAAGGGTTATGACCGTGACAATAAGGAAGTAACTGGAAACAAGGGTTATAGCCGTGACAATGAAGAAGTGACTGACAACCGTGGCAATGAAGAAGTGACTGACAACAAGTTTGGGCGTAATTCAACTTTTCACATGTATCTCAATTCGGTTTTATTAGAGTAGATACCTTATTTTGTTCAGGGTCATTTTCTGCCATGAAAATGTTTAACAACAGGACAAAAAGGCACAGTTTATCCCACATTTCCACTCTTTTCAGTCACACAAAGAGTGTTAACGGTTATTAGACTCTTAAGTCTTTAAACTGGCTTTTGAATGATGCATGCAGATAAGTCGCATTAGTAAAATTCTTCATATGAATTCCATTTGTTTTAATATCAGGTTATGAGTGTGCAGATTTTACTGTAGTAGTATATTATTAAAGTGAATTTATTATTTCGAAACTTATTTTATAATGATATGTCTTGTATAGCTAACTGCAACCAGGTGAAGGGGCATATTTACACGTAAAATTTCGAATAGTTTTCTACTTATGACTTGTGTTCTTCAAATGATGTATGACCGTATGGATCACTAGCCTTTTACCAATATCCGCCGGTCGTGTGCGGGAAAGCCTGTGGGTGACTTAACGAACGCCGGTGGTTTACTTCCAACCCAACATCGTACATATGTACAGTATTGTTGCGTTCGGCATTAAATCTGAAACAAAAAAAAAAGCAAATGGACTATCTAACACAATTGTCACGTGAAAATAAAACAATACAGAAAACATTTGTTAAATAGATATCGAATGCAATCACTGAGAGTTCAAGTCCAGCTCATGCTTCCTTCCTGTCCGGGCCGCGGTCGAAATCTAAACAAGTTTTGTGTTATATCAGCACACTGTCAGACATCATATGTTTGGCTCGCACACTAAATAGGCTTGTAAAGTTGAGTGGGCCAGCTCTTGGTCGCCAAAAACGGACCAATGGGTGAACGGGATTTACCCCAAAACGAACCAATGGAGAGCCCGCAAAACAGACCAATCGGCGCGAGAAGGGGGTTACGTAAGAAAAAATGGACCAATCGGTTATGTAAGGGGACTATTTTCGCTTTTGTAAGGGGACTATGTCGCGTGCGCGGATGGAGATGGGCGTGGTGAGGTCACGTATCACTACGCGTGTCTCAGGTACAAAAAAAAAATGGCGCGTCGTATTTTTTGAGAACCATATAGGTTGGTGCATTTTTTTTTTTTATTAGCCATAGACGACAAGCTGCTCCAAACTTCACCACAGACATTCACACCACATTCCCAGGCCCCCGCCTACTCCGATACATGGTGGTAAATGATAGGTAAATGATTAGCCCTGACAAGAGCTGTTGGGTTTTAGCCTTGATAAGGGTTGCTGGGAAATAGATATTTTTTTTGACAGATATACTTACACTTTTGCTTGCAACAAGCCACAGTAGGAGTATATCCTATATCAAAGCAGTGATATGGATTTTAATGGATAAGGATTCAGTGTAACGCACACGTTGTAGTGTATCTGTTAGGGGTCTCCCCCGACCAGAGAATCCGGCAAACGTGCCACCTGGCCTGTGGCGGAGCGCGGACGTCAACGAAATCGGTCCGGCGAGCCGCACGGTTGTTGAGCGACGACCAGCCTGCCAGCCTGCCTAAACATTGTTGGCAGCCAGGCAGGCATAGCATCCAACCGACCGTGCTGTTCACCGTAGACGGTCTTGTATACAGTGTTACCAACCAGTCGGGCTGTGATTAACCACGCATGATCAACCACAGCTGACAAGCCACGGCTACCTACCTATCTGGATGGTTCCTATGTATTATGTATAAAAAATGTTTAGGTTATAGACGACTCGTTGAAGTGATATGGTCTACTGCGTGTAATTATGTAGGTGACATGTGGATGTGTTTTTTTTCTACTCCATGTAGATAAGTGCGCGAGAACGAGTTATGTAAGGGGGACTATTTAGCGTGGGCGGATGGTGATGGGAGTGGTTAGGTCATGTATCACTACGCGTGTCTCAGGTAAAAAAGACAACGTAATGATGCTTGTTTTATTTTTGCATATGTATACTTTTTAATTCAAGCATTAAGTCATTTGAAAACCTGTAGCTGGAAGGTGGGTTATTTCACATTCTTGTTAACATTTGGCAGTGAAGTGGAAGTACAGATTTATTGTTGTTGTCCCCTATATCACATATGGTCCAATCGCTACATGTACGACTCAACATTATTCAAGAATTTATGAGACATGCGCATAAATGGTTATTCATTCTTGAATTGCCTTCGTCATTCAAAGGTTAATCAGGAGCTTTTCGGTAATTTGGGCTGTCCTTCCCAAGATGCAGTCATTTTAATCTGCTCTGCTGTGTTTGCCTTATTTGCGCATGGCTGGGAGTGACGTCACACCTGTGACGTGTCAGGTGTGTGTCAGGTAGTGGTGGTGGTGGTGGGTTTTTTCCACGACGGGGTGTGTATACTAGAGTGGAGTGTAGTATAATAGAGTATAGTATAGGGGCAGTGGTGGTAGTGGGAGTGAAAAAAAGAGGCAAAACGTCGGCTTGTAAAGTTGAGTGGGACAGCTCGAAAAGAGCTCTTTGTCGCCCAAAACGAACCAATGGGTGAGCGGGATTTGCCCCCAAAACGGACCAATGGACGGCCCCCAAAACGGACCTATCCGCGCGCGAGAATGGTTGGAGATGGAGATGGAAAGCATGCAGGTGAAGGGAAGAAGAAGAAGCCGTTTACCTGCATGATGTGCGCCAGGGACTTCAGTCGGTGGGACGACTGGCTGCGTCACCAGCAGACGCACCACCACCCCTCACCACCATGCACACCACCAACCCCAGAAAAAAGGGTTCACCTGCCCAACCTGCGGGCGGGCGTTTTCCCGACGGGAGCATTTGGTGCGCTGCCAGCGGGAGCGTGGAAAAAAACAACGAGCGTGTGTGCGATTGCCTGTGGTAAAACTTTTTACCGATTGTGGGACTGGCGTGTCCATCAACGTGGGGAACAGGGCCAGGTAAGTGCTTTTTTTATTTTTTATTTTATTATTATGAACACTTTTTTAACACCAACACAACATTACAGGAATGAACAAATTATCTTTGGAAGTTTAAACATGGTCGTGGTATGGACATCCCTGCCTTGCTTACTATTCATTTATTGATTTGATTGGGCAATGGTGGTGTACGTCACACTCAAGAAATGTTTACTTATACAAAGGCGACCAACATTTTGGTGGGAGGAATTTGTGCATAGCCCAGAGGACACCCACAACCATGGGCAGGTTGCTGGCAGACCTTCCCATGTACGGCACGAAAGGAAGCCAGCATGAACTGGACTCACAGCGACCCCAGTGTGGAGAGGTTCCTGGGTCACATGTCATATACATGTAGTAGATTAACATATAGATTATAGTTCTAAAAACTTGTTTTCTTAACTCAGAAACTGGATAATTTGTACCAGGAATTATCAAAGAGTTCAAGTGAGTTCAATCTGGGATTAAGATAGACTGCCTTAATCCGAGACTTAATAAACACCCAAACAAGTACACTTTTATATGTGCTCTATGGGTGAAACAAACGTTATCAGAAGTCCAGAAATCAGTATTTCTTTAGCTCTGTTTTCAGTAATGGTTTTCATTTCCCATGTATATGTATTTGTTCACGTGTGGATGCAGTGGGCCTCTGCGGACGCTTTACTCTATCAGTATAATATGGAATACGGGAGGTAACTGCTCCGTCTGTTGTTGATGTACTTCCGGTCGTATCATGAACGTCTGCTGTTCGGTACTGTTGCCATCTTGCAGAAGCCGCTTTCATCGCTACAACAACACCAGTCAGAAAAGCAGAAATTGTAAGTGCATCTCCTGAAGAGTAAGCCCAAACGCGGCGTCTTCAGATAGCGTTCGGATTTGTCACTGATTCCTTACAGCCATGGTCGATCCCAGAATCAAGCCTATAGTAATCCAGGCGGGTGTGGTCACCAGGTAAGTCTGACTTTTACTCAGACGTGTCATGTAGGCCTATACTTAACAGGTTCTGTATATTAAACCAGCAGTATAATTGATCGATACAGATGATAGAAAATTAAACTGAAATTTCAAAATGAAAAAAGAAAAAAAATTAACTCTATTTGTCAAAATATACGGTCTTTATTATAACACATTATAATACAAACCTTTCTCATGCGAGCCATGTTTAGGCAGGTGTTTAGTTTCCAGGCCCTAATCTAAGTTATACGTGTATATCCATGTCTGAAAGATTGAAATGCCGGATCAATATAAATGTACCGTAGGTCATCCATGGCTGATCACATGATCTGTTGGAAGCGTTCCACAGGTGGGTCGGGGTGGTTGGCATAGCTGGCATAGCATGGAGCTGTTGGAGCTGCTCCACTCGACTTTACAATCCGACGTTTTACTCCTTGTCGCGCTCATTGGTCTGTCTTGGACGTCGCAGTGCGAAAGTTTGCCTGGAACATGATAAGCTGTTCTAGAAGACAATGCAGAAGCTAGAACCACGCGAAAACAAAATTTGTTTTTTCTATTTTTGAATATTACACAGGACAATGCCTGTTGTCAAATCGATGTCAGCGATAGTAGATTGGATTCGGGTCATTTTCAATCACCCAGATAGTTGGTATAGCCGAACACTCACTGAAGTATAAACACATGCCATATTTCGTACTATGAATGGTTCAATTTTCGATACTTGAGACTCGCAGGTGAACTGCTTTTCGCAGTGGCACAGCGAGTGCTACATAACCGTATGCCTCCAAGTTATCAGCTTATTTTTTCACCTATATGTTGCCTTACACGTTTCTGTGATCATATTCTTTGGATTTGGTGTCTTTTCTATGTACATTGGAATAAAACAATAATTGTTGGACATCGTAGATGGCGCTGTAGGGCTCTTCTCACATTTCGTACTATGAACGGTTCAATTTTCGATACTTGAGACTCACGGGTGAACTGCTTTCGCAGTGGCACAGCGAGTGCTACATAACCGTGTCCCTCCAAGTTATCAGCTTATTTTTTTACCTATATGTTGCCTTACACGTTTCTGTGGTCATATTCTCTGGATTTGATGCCTTTTCTATGTAAATTTGAATAAAACAGTAATTATTGGACATCATAGATGGCGCTGTAGGGCTCTTCTAAGTCCACGCACGTGCGTGGCAAAGTCCAGTTTGCCTACTTCTAGTTCGTCAGCAGTGAGACCAGCAGGGTGCAGCAGGGTGTAGGTATGGCGTCCGCGGAGGAGGCTTTGCCACGTCGTGTGACCCGGGAGCCAAACGAAACCTTGCTGAAACTTACGGCGAGAACAGGATACACCATACGGCAAGAAAAATGGCAAAGAAAGTACGGCGGTCCACCTCCCGACTGGGAAAGCCGGGCTCCTTTAAAGGGTTGTGAAATTTTCGTCGGAGGTATTCCAAAAGACTGTTACGAAGACGAGCTCGTTCCAGTATTTGAGAAGATAGGAAAGATTTACGAACTGAAACTCGTAATGAACCGTCGCTCTGGATCTGGACCCCATAGAGGATATGGATTCGTTAAATACACTAACAAAGAACACGCGAATCAAGCGGTAAAGGAGCTTCACAACTACGAAATTCGTAAAGGCCAGCTCTTGTGTGTTCGCAACTCTTCTGTAAGTCATGTAATTTCCACTATAGAAACTTTTTTGGTTGTCTCTTCGTTGCAAATTAAAACACATTTAATTGCCAATGTAGACGGCACCAGACGTCGGAAATATCGGTTGGTTAGTTGTAAAATTCACGAGTAGGTACCACAGTCCAAACAAATTTGACCTTTATGTAAGCCGTTATTTGAAAAGTTATAATTGAACTAAAATTTTTTGTATCAGAGGGGCATTTTGTGTGGGTGGATATGTGTAAAATGTCGCGTAACTTCTTGCAATTTCTTATCGTCTGCTCTTTCATTTTCCGTCACGAGAAGGTGGTGTGCGCGCGTGCAGCATTTGTTGCATTTTCTGTCATGAGAGGGTGGTGTGCGCGCGCGCGCGCAACATTTCTTGCAACAAGTGATTTCTTTTGTATGGGAGGCTGTGGTGATAATTAATATAGTCACTTATGGCTGAAAAGCACTGATGCGTCGTCATCTTTTACATTAATATTGTGCATATTTGTATGACTGGAATAATATTTATGTTGTGCATATTTGTATTACAGAAGGTGGTTTTGCACGTGGGGAACCTTATGTCGACAACTACAGAAGACAAAATTAGAAAGCTGTGCAGTCAAGTTGTGGGAAGAGATAACGCTGTGGAAAGAGTAAAGAAGATAAGAGATTATGCATTCATTCGTTTTAGCGACAAAGATGCTGCTATCAAGGCCATGGCTAAACTTAATGGTGAGAAAAATTATTTATTTTGGAGTTGTGTTGATTGGTTTTGGATAAATACAAATGCATTAACGGAAGTATATTTTTTCTATCGGTAGGCGAATGTAGTTTTTGTGTGCATTTATAGAGTGTGATATATTTCCATTCGGATAGTTCTGTTTCTGATAAGTAAAAGTTCATTTTCGTTTGTCAGTCGCGTGTGGCACATTAGTATGTTTTAACTAGTTTTTCCACTTGATTGATGTTTACAGAAAATTACATGATAGAATATCCACCAACATCTAAGGGAGAATATTTGGAAAACATGCTAACTCAAGTAATTAAGATGAAACAGTGAATAACTGACGCATCGCTTGCCTATAGGATGTTTGATACTCCAACTACGTACAGGAAATGGCTCACATTTATGGGACAGACTTACATATATTTACAGAAGAGCACATACAGTATAAATTCACACTTCAAAACATAAGGTGTGGGCATTCTCTAGAATATTTGTTTGGATAAATTTCTGTATAAATTGGCTTTTATGGTAGCTTATTATTAACTTAATATCACCCCTCATTCAACATGGATGGGAAGGTCTGCCAGCAACCTGTGAATGGTTGTGGGTTTCCACCAGGCTCTGCCTGGTTTACTCATGCTATAATGCTGATCACCGTCGTATAAGTGAAATATTCTTGAGTACAGCGTAAAAACGGGCCAATCAATAAATCATTCAGCATGAAAAGAAGCTGTTGAACATTAAATGATCAAATGTTTAAAAGAGGGAAGTTGTTTCAACAGTTACATGTAATAGGCTGAATATTGAACCCAAGATCCCGGGACCATTTTGCCGGGAATTTTTTGAGAAAATAAGAAGTTTTCTTTGGGAGAAACTCTAGGTAGACTGTATCTGGAACACTTTTTTAACTGATGTGTAGCATTTGTACTACGTCCTCATTCTTTCAAGAAATAAAATTAAAGGAAGATCAAGGTGAGAAGGCGTTATATAATAAGTCATGTATATTTCTCTCTAGGAATGAATGTTGAAGGTGCTTACATTGAGGTTGCATGGGCAAAAGGAAGAGAGCGGGTAAGAAATCATTTGGTCAATGTTGCTGCCACATCGTGAAAATCGTCTCAAATGTGTAATTCAGGACAGCCCAGCGATCATCCTCTTCCATAGGTTAAGTTTGTTTGCAACATAGTATGTGGAGTAAACTGTGTTAAGTTGGAAGAGTTCAAATGTTTTCAAATTGAGAGTTTGTGGAAGGTATTTGGTCGGAAACCGGGACCTGTCCACATTTTTCCCCCATCAGCTTTCTTTCACCATTGTAAACTCATCTGTCGTGTATGTGTGAAGTAAGCTTTGCATATAAAAACCAAATTATTTATATATATTTATATCAGGTAAATAATTGAATTTTACTACTGATGAAAATTCTTTATGGCGGGTTAATCAGGACCGACACTTGGGTGAGGTTGATAGAGCATACAACAGAGGCTCAGAAGCGTTGAAATCTTGGAAGCAGAAAGAAGTATCACCTGTCAGGGTAAGAGTTCCTCATGTGGTAGGATAACATTATTTGTTGTGTCAACCATTGAAGGTATATTCCCCTTCACAATGAAGAGAAACTAACTATTAGGGAGACAATCCACTCAGAACTACACATGTAATTATACTCACCTGGGCCACGAGTGGAAGGGTAAGGGGTTCTCATATGTCAGCATAAGAGTTTCTGGTATGTAAGCATAGGGGTTTCAGATCCGGTATGCAAGGGTAGGGAATGCCACTGATGGCTTATGATGTTGAAATTTTCCAGTGTGTAGAAATATTGAAGGCCTTGGACTGCCACTTGGGTGAGGTTGATAGAGCATACAACAGAGGCCAGGAAGCGTTGGAATCTTGGAAGCAGAAAGAAGTATCATATGTTAAGGTAAGAGTTCCTCGTGTGGTAGGCTAGGGGGTTCTGTTATGTCAAGGTAAGAGTTCCTCGTATGTTAAGGTAGGGGGTTCTCATATATCTGGGTAGGAGGTTCTCATATGTCAGGGTAAGAGTTCCTCATATGTCGGGGTAGTGGGCTCTGTTATGTCAGGGTAAGAGTTCCTCGCATGTTAGGGTAGTGGGCTCTGTTACGTCAGGGTAAGAGTTCCTCATATGTTAAGGTAGGGGGTTCTCATATATCTGGGTAGGAGGTTCTCATATATCTGTAGGGGGTTCTCATATATCTGGGTAGGAGGTTCTCATATGTCAGGGTAAGAGTTCCTCATATGTCGGGGTAGTGGGCTCTGTTATGTCAGGGTAAGAGTTCCTCGCATGTTAGGGTAGTGGGCTCTGTTACGTCAGGGTAAGAGTTCCTCATATGTTAAGGTAGGGGGTTCTCATATATCTGGGTAGGAGGTTCTCATATGTCAGGTGTGTGTGAAGTAAGCTTTGCATATAAAAACCAAATTATTTATATATATTTATATCAGGTAAATAATTGAATTTTACTACTGATGAAAATTCTTTATTGCAGGCTAATCAGGACTGCCACTTGGGTGAGGTTGATAGAGCATACAACAGAGGTCAGGAAGCATTGGAATCTTGGAAGCAGAAAGAAGTATCATATGTCAGGGTAAGAGTTCCTCATGTGGTAGGATAGGTGTGAAGTAAGCTTTGCATATAAAAACCAAATTATTTATATATATTTATATCAGGTAAATAATTGAATTTTACTACTGATGAAAATTCTTTATTGCAGGCTAATCAGGACTGCCACTTGGGTGAGGTTGATAGAGCATACAACAGAGGCCCGGAAGCGTTGGAATCTTGGGAGCAGAAAGAAGTATCATATGTCAGGGTAAGAGTTCCTCATGTGGTAGGATAACATTATTTGTTGTGTCAACCATTGAAGGTATATTCCCCTTCACAATGAAGAGAAACTAACTATTAGGGAGACAATCCACTCAGAACTACACAAGTAATTATACTCACCTGGGCCACGAGTGGAAGGGTAAGGGGTTCTCATATGTCAGCATAAGAGTTTCTGGTATGTAAGCATAGGGGTTTCAGATCCGGTATGCAAGGGTAGGGAATGCCACTGATGGCTTATGATGTTGAAATTTTCCAGTGTGTAGAAATATTGAAGGCCTCATATGTGTAGTATAATGCCTTAGCCTTTCAGGTCGTTGATTAAAAAATGATTAGAACTACATGCTAAAAATCTTTAATAATAACTTTTTTTTAATCAGTGTATAATACTATATTCAAGAATTGTCACATTATTCCACCACGATCAGGTTTATGGATGGAGGAAATTGGAGTAAGACCTGGATTTGTACATGAATTTATAGGTCAAGTACCTACAGTGGAAGCAAGTCAGCTGTTCAACCCTTTGAGCGAATCTGCTTTCATGCATGCTTTGGTTGTATGACAAGTGTACTTGATACTGTGACAAATTTTTCAGGGCTATGGCTATGATTTTGATCCTAGTTAAATTATTTATATATATTTATATCAGGTAAATAATTGAATTTTGATGATGAAAATTCTTTATGGCAGGTTAATCAGGACTGTCACTTGGGTGAGGTTGATAGAGCATACAACAGAGGCCAGGAAGCGTTGGGATCTTGGAAGCAGAAAGAAGTATCATCTGTCAGGGTAAGAGTTCCTCATGTGGTAGGATAGGGGGTTCTGTTATGTCAGGGTAAGAGTTCCTCATATGTCAGGGTAGTGGGCTCTGTTATGTCAGGGTAAGAGTTCCTCGTATGTTAGGGTTGTGGGCTCTGTTACGTCAGGGTAAGAGTTCCTCATATGTTAAGGTAGGGGGTTCTCATATATCTGGGTAGGAGGTTCTCATATGTCAGGTATGTGTGAAGTAAGCTTTGCATATAAAAACCAAGTTATTTATATATATTTATATCAGGTAAATAATTGAATTTTACTACTGACGAAAATTCTTTATTGCAGGCTTATCAGGACTGCCACTTGGGTGAGGTTGATAGAGCATACAACAGAGGCCAGGAAGCGTTGGAATCTTGGAAGCAGAAAGAAGGATCATATGTCAGGGTAAGAGTTCCTCATGTGGTAGGATAGGGGGTTCTGTTATGTCAGGGTTAGAGTTCCTCGTATGTTAAGGTAGGGGGTTCTCATATATCTGTAGGGAGTTCTCATATATCTGGGTAGGAGGTTCTCATATGTCAGGGTAAGAGTTCCTCATATGTCAGGGTAGTGGGATCTGTTATGCCCGGGTAAGAGTTCCTCGTATGTTAGGGTAGTGGGCTCTGTTACGTCAGGGTAAGAGTCATGTGTCAGGGTAAGAGTTCCTCATATGTCAGGGTAGTGGGCTCTGTTATGTTAGGGTAAGAGTTCCTCGTATGTTAAGGTAGGGGGTTCTCATATATCTGTAGGGAGTTCTCATATATCTGGGTAGGAGGTTCTCATATGTCAGGGTAAGAGTTCCTCATATGTCAGGGTAGTGGGATCTGTTATGTCCGGGTAAGAGTTCCTCGTATGTTAGGGTAGTGGGCTCTGTTACGTCAGGGTAAGAGTCATGTGTCAGGGTAAGAGTTCCTCATATGTCAGGGTAGTGGGCTCTGTTATGTTAGGGTAAGAGTTCCTCGTATGTTAAGGTAGGGGGGTTATGCATGCTTTGGTTGTATGACAAGTGTACTTGATACTGTGACAAATTTTTCAGGGCTATGGCTATGATCCTAGTTACTCGCCTCCATTGTATTACAACCCGATGTCTCCACCACCCGCAAGGTAAGAACTATTTTGGCCTGAAATCCACAACTCTGTTCACCCGATATAAGAATACAGATGAGAATCCAGCACAGCAGATGATCTGACAGTCAGAATAGAGTTGTATTCTTGGAATTTTTATAAAAATCAGTTAGCTTAGAACAATATTTGCGGAATTAAGAGCATAGGTTGTCATATTCCACCGTGTGTGTCCAGTTTGTCTGTTTAATATCAGGGTTCTCAGAAGTATCAGATGCTCTGTCATTTGTGTGCTTCAGACCAGGAACAGGATATTTGTCTTTGGTTTTAAATCATTTCAGTTGTGATCATCTAAGATGAAATTTTACCTTATGATTTGTCTGTAATAACTGTAACTGTAAATAAGCATATGTAAGTGGTTTTTACAAAGTACAGTATTGTAGCTCTCCTGCTGATATGCTAATGGATACAGAGTACAGAGTGAGAACTAGAAAAATGACATGGGTAAGTCTACTTTGGCAACTGAAATCCAAAATGAGGTAATGACGGATTTCAGTTGGAAGGTGCTTCACACGGAGCAGAAATATTTGCAAGACTGTGCAAGGCATAGCTTTATTGAAAACAGGCGATTTTATTGAATGGTAGGGGCTTGCTTTTTGCCAAGAATTAATGTGAACTTCGTACCACCTGTGACCTATATTCTTTAATTGTCACTCTGTAGCTTTCCATTCAACAGCATACATGTAGGAAAGGTACACTACCATATTTAGTGGTTTTGCCATTGTGGTTGATAGAGTCATTTGACGTGAAAGAAGTTGCATTTATGTGTTATCCATGCAATGTCCTCAAAAAAACGTATTATGAGCTTCTTACATGTAAGTATACAAAGAAGCATTAAGTTTCATC
This sequence comes from Liolophura sinensis, assembly GCF_032854445.1. Lineage (NCBI taxonomy): Eukaryota > Metazoa > Mollusca > Polyplacophora > Chitonida > Chitonidae > Liolophura > Liolophura sinensis. The sequence goes on from NC_088301.1 coordinate 7,157,822, forward strand.
AACCAAACCTGAATAGCTCAATATATTTGATTTTATGTGAACATCTCAGGAGGAAAAGCAGGAAGAAGAAACTTTAAGAAGGCTCAGTCACATAATTTTTACCATGAAATAGCTTGAATATTTGTGCTTTTTGTACTGTTAGCAGGGCGTTGGCAGGGCGAGGTCCCATGGGCATCAGAAGCCCTGTGCGAGGCCGAGGGATGATGCTGAGGGGGTGTGGCTTTAGGAAACATCCAGCGGAGGTGTGTATCGTTGTCAATGCAGAAGGTTTCCGGTCCCATATCCCATTAAAAAGTTGCGCATTGCAACTTATTCTGAAGCATGCTTAAAGGATTACGCAGTCTTAAAATCTATAATCTGCCTACGCCGTACTAAAAGACATGAACCGATTGTGCAATTAACCAGAAGGTGAGTTAGTTCAGTTTCGTTGAAGATGGGTGTTTGTTTAAACTTTGAAGTAACAGGGAACATACTTAGAAACTAATTCTTATCTAATATTTCCTATACATGTAATGAGTTTTGAATTAAATTTCGTTAATCAGGTGTGTTAATAGCTAAAAAATTGGCTGTTTTGTTATCATTGAAAGTTGTCATAATGCAAGGCTCTGTGTTGAACCTTTGACCATGATTTTGTTTTGTGGAAGAATTTTTTGTTTTACTAATTACCTTTAATTTATAGCCCGATTGCCCTAGTGAGGCTTCAGTAAATCAAGAATGTCATGCATGTAACGATGTTCACTATAGGTGCTCGATGACCTTTGTCAGAAGAATGGATGGGGAAGTCCTGTATACCAGCTTCATTCTCTCATGGGAAGGGGTGGAAGTGGTGCCCAACAGCTCTTAGAGCTCTTTTTGTACAAGGTACTACCATAGGTTTCAACAAAATGTTGATAAGAAACTTGTTTGAAGAGATAAGAATCAAGTTCTTTTGCTGGAATGTAACTTTTTTTTTATTATTTATTTATACAATTAATCATGTCCATGTGTACCTGAAAGAATAAGAAGTAAATTATCTTATAAAAATAATTGATCTGAAGTAAATCGAAAAAAGAATGTCGTGGTTGGGGTTTATACATGTATAAGTATATGTAGAAGTTGATGTTAGGCATTTACATTGTTAATCTATGGTAAAGTACATTTGTCTTTCAGATCACCATACCAGCTCTCGGTACTCAGTTTCCAAATCGTAACCCATTTACCCCAAATAAACTGTGTCCTACTGTTGAGGGGGCAAAGGTTTTTGCAGCAGAGTACACTTTGATGCAGTTAGGTGTGCCTCTTGAAGGTAAAGTTAGTGTCCAGATAAAAAAGGAAAGACAAACAAATGCTTCACCGCCCAAGCTCTACCCTTTTTCACTTATGATACCTCATTGAAAAAGTGGCCATTGTATGCTTTGATGTCTTCTTTCTTTCCTGAACCAGCTTTGCTTCTTGATTTAAGAAAGTAAGAGCTATCTCATGTTACATGTTTGTAACAGTATATGAAAAGTATAAAAAAAACTTCTTTACTGGATCATATGTAATAAGACATGCTGCAAAAAACTTAATTGCTGGAAATTACTATTCGTAGCTGAGCTGTTTGCCGTTATGTAAGCACTTGTGACATGCATCAGGTATTCTGTGTGTTAGCAACTCGTTTGAGGAATGAATGGTTAAATACTCACATACATACACGCATGCGGTTACCCAAGTATATTTTGAATGAATATTAGCCAGGAAAGTAACTATTTGCATAACTAGAATTGTCAGAGTTTATTGTTTTGTGCTGCAGCCCTAGAGTGCATTAGCCCACCATGTCCTTACACCCAGCCGAGCTATGCCAACCACCCCGACCCACCTGTGGAACGCTTCCAACAGATCCTGTGAAAAGCCATGGATGACCTTTTATCATTTATTTTCAATATCATTTTTATCATTTACACGTATGGGCTTTGTTAGGTTCCCCCATAGCAAGTACTGCAAGTTTATGTTTCGGTATATCCTTTTGTATTTCAGATTTTTGATAGAAAAGAATAAAACATTGAAAAAAGAATTTTTTTTAATATAACCTGGTAGTTGTTTTCTCCTTCATGGTCATTTGGTTGTCTTGTGTATATGTGTGTTAAGATTAGTGGATAAAGAATAATTGAATTTAACCGTTTAAGAAATGGCTGTTACATATCTTGCTTAAATATGTGGATGTTGGTGAAAATATAGATGCTGAAAATATGTGTGAAATACCATCACATTGATCTCCTCCAAGTTTCTTATAAGCTTCGAGATTTTCTGATCCAAGTTTTTTTCTCTTTTTTTTTCCCCTATACTCTACTGTGCTCTATTCCACTACACCGCCTATATATAGTATAGAGTAGAGTAGAGTATAGTATAGTAGAGTCTCCAGTGTACGTGCATGTTTGGGTGTGGTGTCGATCCATCCATCCCTACCACAACCAGCAGGTAGACAGACAGGCAGATCACCCAAAAAAAACCCCACCGACAGGGTCTACGGTTCATAACACCGACCCTCTGCCTGCAGCAGTGAGCCTTCCTGGGCGAACAGTGTTGCAAAGACACGCTGAGCGATCCTACCCACCAGTCAGCCTGCAGTCAGGCCAACACTGTTGTCAGCTGTGCTTTGTTTTGACACGTGGTTTTTGTTTGGACACGTGGTTTTTGATCGGCTGCGCCTTGTATACATTGTATACATTGTCGCCAGCCAGCCGGTGCGTCAATACATAACGCTAGTATACACACATACGCCCCGCGGCGTGGAAAAAACCCACCAAACTCCCCATCGAAGGGGTGACGTCACACCCTTTGGGCTGGGTTCATTTTTTCCCCGTCTCCCCACGGAAAGGTCCGTTTTGCGGGCCCCCCATTGGGCAGTTTGGGGGCAAATCCGGCTCACCCATTGGCCCGTTTTTGCGCCCGGGAGCTCTTTTCGAGCTGTCCCACTCGACTTTACAAGCCGACGTTTTGCTCTTTTTTTTCTCTCTTTTTGCCCTATACTGTTATACGGTTATACTATATCACACTCGTCTATACACACATACACCCCCGCGGCGTGGAAAAAACCCACAATCTGAGGGGTGACGTCACACCTACCAGCCCTTCGGGCTGGCATGGTGTGACGTCACCACCACATCACCCACAAAAAACAAATCCTCAAACCACAAAAAATGAATCCTCAATGCGACACCTAAGTCACATTCTATACTACTAAGGATGTATCATAACTCGTGCGGACGAGATAACTAGTATATACCATTAAGATCCTTTAAAAAAAACAACAGGTCTTTGGTAAAACGCTAAACAGTTAAGCAAACGGTGAATTAAGTTTGGCCTATGTAACTCGCCATACTCTGAAGAAAACTAGACCAGCATAGTTATATATGCACTGTATAGTTCCTTTAAAGGTCGTACCTGCTATGATTGTGTAAAGTTAGGATTCGCCTGGTCCGTCACACACTACATCCTGCAAGCCCTGAATCATTCGTCTGGATGCCGTCAAGATCATTGACATTACATACCGGTATTATGACACAGTGTCCTATACTGTGTTTGAACCATATTACTGTTCTTACATACATAATACCGCTAAAGGTAGGGCGATGCGCTCGATACGATTATATAGGCTATGCAGTATAAGAACCACGTAAGGCGGTGCGAGTGCGTTCATCGTTCATTGTGTCTATACATTTTCACCTTTGCATGCAAGCTTACACATTAAAAACAGTGCTTCGATTTTAATAAACACATATCCGTTACAGTATGGAAAACGCGTCCTGGCGTTTCTTCATAGAAAAACAAGTCACGTTTACATGTTTATCCACATTTTACACTTAATATAAACAAATAATATTAATATCCACAACATTAATGTGCCAACATTTCACATGAATACTATAATAACCACATCTGTTTAGATAATAAACATAGGGTTTTTATGAATAAACACAAGGGCGCGTTTCTAAACTGTAACAAAAATGTGCTTTAAAGCGAAACACCTATTTTTAGTGTGTAGTTGGTTGTATTTTTGTGTTTCCTGAAATGAATGTACCCTAATACTAGTTCGAACACTGTGAATTAGTACATAAAATTGTTGTTTCTCGCAATGATTTAATAAGCCACTGTTGTGAGATTTGCTTAAAGACCTGTACTGTCACTGACCGTTCCACTTCAGTTATATATATGAGTTCTGAAAACGCCGAAATTATAACTTAATGGTAGCCGACCTGGCTCTTAAGCTATGGATATGGGATATGCCTTGCTTGACGACCTACCTGCCTCATGAAGGTCACAACTGGACGTCCACATTGCACGTAAAGAAAATATGCATATATGCTTTTTCCAATTCATCATGTTAATCTCCATAAGCTTGTTTTCGAGACAAATGGTTCACTTCATATCCTACACTATACACCTTCCTCGTGCATGCGTAGTCTCGATTACAGCATTGTTGTCTGTAGGCTACACGTATGTATTTGGTGATAAACGTGGGTCAGCGATTGTTCTGAAATGACACTACCTGCAGGCGGCGAACGTTTTTATGCTCGTTATATTCGATCTAAATGAATGTATTTATGGAATCTAAATGAGTGTGTGATAGACAATTGGCAGACTTTTTCAGTTGGCCGCAGTAATAAAAATGTAGCCTAACAATGCGGTTTTCTTTAATTTTACACAAGTTTACCGAAGCTGTCCTCAATGAGAATGGTTAGGGTTTAACGCCACATTGGCAATACTTCAGCCATATCGTTTCCAAAATGGGTAATTTGGAACTGTACGAAGTATACAAGATGTTCTCTAGGATCTTGTTTCTTTGGCTACAAATTTCCGCCATAAGGTTTGCTAAGTACAAGCCGAAAGGCTGTGGTTTTCTTCTCAAACCTGATCGCCGCCATAATGAGTGGGAAATTCCACAGTATATAGCGTTAAACACAAATCTATTAAACTAAATCAAATTCAACAGCATGGCATATCAACTAACAATCTAGATTGAGATTTGCAAAGTGAATGTCGTCAAAAAGTCATAATACACTCGTGTGTCTTTGAATACACAAAAAGTAAAGAGAAACCATCTCTTTTGTGTGATCAGTTTTTAATTTTATAAAACATACATCGCAGGGTGATAAAAATGTGGTAATAAACTGATGTATTATTTATTATAGTAATCAAACTGGATTGAATATCAGGTTCATGGTGGCAGAGTTTCTAGGGGTCAACACCAGAGGGAGTCACATAAGGGGTATTAAGGTCAAGGCCGGGAATCACCTGTACAAAGTCGTCAGAAACTGGCATGACCAATAACCAATCGTATGAATAAAATAAAGTTTTATTCCTTTTGTAGTACCTAAACTGACTCTAAAAGTTGAGTGAATTAGAAATTGAAATTTAGACAAAAGTCACAAACTTGTATAGCTGACAGTTGTTCAGCAGGAAGGGTTAACAAGGGAAGTGTCTGGACGAAAAAACTCACATTTGGATGTTAATATATGATATTCCCTGCTGAAGAACTGGTGAATTGTCAAACCTTCTTAGTACCATATATAAGAATTGTACCCTCATCTCTGAGGGCAAACCCATTAAAAGTTGTATGGTAGATCTCATACGTCACCTCCTGTACCAAACCTTTAACTGGCCCCAGACGCTGGACATGTACGTTTATGCCCTCGTCTGGGACCAGGACCACAGCAAATCTCTTCCTCCCACTCCCCCCCCCCCCCCCCCCCACTCCCCCACGTTTATGCCCTCGTCTGGGACCAGGACCACAGCAAATCTCACTCCCCCCCCCCTTCCATAGCAGACCCCTAGAAACTTGGGAGTACCACATTCGTTTGCCGCGAAAGTCCATTTGAGAGCTTTTGCTGAAACATTCATCATTTTAAAGTACGTCTCCAGTACGCATTGGATAGCAGCGAAAGTCCTGGCTACTGGACCGAGCAATATCTCCCCATATCTTGCTTGGCCCTTTGGTGCAGCCTGCAAGTAGAGAAAGAAAACAGTAGTGCATTATATGATGAGTAATAAAATACAATCAAAAAAATCCGTGGTGTGAGATTAATTCTGTATTTTACCGCAATGTGCCGATTGGTTGATTTATTTCTTAAACAATAGTGCGTAAGGCAGAGGCGAAATGACACGCATATTTATGGGCTATATGTTTCAAATCAAATCAACAGATTCTAAACAAAACACACGGATTATGGCATGCTAAGGTTATCGTAAATCTAAATCTTTATTGCTTTCATTAAACGTTTACAACAAATACAATCTTTAAACACATGGATTAGATATTTATATTCATCAAAATATTCGTTGTGATTGTTAAATAAATATTAACAAATAAACAAAACTCTTTATTATGTGTGAATGAAATGCGTTAGATGGCACAGGTTTGCTGACATACATATTTTATAGAAACTTACGTGTTTTGTGTGTATTCCTCCATCAAAGAGTTGAAATGTGTGATGCTTGTCAACACGACAAACTGTGGGATTCCCTGAGAAAAGATATAGTATTCCTAATGAAGGCTGTACATATATGTTGATATTTTAGATATCATCCTCTTCCAATAAAGCCGTTTTCTTAATGCAAATGTACGATTATAGGGTTATTTGGATCTACAGTAATCCAAGGTCGGAATTGAACCCCAACCGATCACGGACGACTTGAAATTAACACAATCATCATCGGACAGACCAGGGAAAATTTTGCCACAAAAGACTTATTTATTTTTTTGGTTAAAACTTTTCCACTGAATGAAATACGCCTAACTGTTCGATTTCTATGACAGCCTTTGTGGATTATATTCTCAGTATAAAGCGTATGGCCTCACTCTCCAAGTCTGAGGATCTTATGTTAATTATTTGTAGCGGTTTCGTATATGTATGTACTTACCTAGGTGAATGGTCCGTTTCTGGATATCCCTTTTCGGTTTCTGGATAACCGTTGGCCGTCCCCGTCTGGACAGCTTCCCTACTGAACAGTTATAATCGTCATGTGAGGATTTAAAACTTAACATAGAACGGTAAATGTTTGTCAAAATGAATGTAAAATGAACTTTTCTTTCTTGGTATAATTCTACATTTAAAAAAAAAACATTTTTATGTCTTCTTTCATTACAGACATCTTAAAATCTCGGCAGCGGAAAATTAGAACAATAATTCTGATGAAGTGATTCATCAATTATTTAGCGCACATGTACATTACTTACTGGTCGTTTTTTTCCGCTTCGACGCTATTCTCGTCAGAAGATACAAAGCCGGAACCATGTTTATCGCTTCGATATAACCTGTATATATGTAATAGGAAAACAGATATACAGGAAGTAACAATGAGCTTTTTCTTTTGCGGTACTGGTATTTTGAGAGAAGAGAATGAAATATTGGACATAAAATTTTAGCGCAAAGAGGGAATGTGTAGGACGGTTACTGACAAAAAAAGGAAGTACTAATTTAAGATTATTGCAATCCAACTGATACTCTATGCTTTGAAAACCTGCATGCTTGGCTTTATAGAAAGGCTATGTTAATCATTTGAGACCAAAACTATATGCTTGTGTAAATGTAGCACAATCATCTTTGTGCTTTGCAGGGCTTTGACATAACGAGAACAGATCACTAGAAAATATCGAGTTCAAGTTTAGCGAATGGAAGAGTACAGATATGTATTACCAAAAACTAAGCTGAGAAGAACGAAACAGATCTCAAGTCCAGTTCATCTTATTGCAATACAGGGGAAAAGAAGCGGTAAATGTTTACATTTAAACAAGCAGCCCAGTTCCTAAATATATTCATCAAAACTATAAATTTCTAAAAGCCGCATGCTGTGGAAGAACAATTTCAATCAAATTTGGACATCTAGCTTCAAGTAAATAGTTTTGTAAAGAAGATTAAAGTTTTGGACTTTAGTATCTATGTAAAATAGGCCTCTGTAGTATGTTACAAAAAGCTAAATCTGCCAGACAACATGCTGTTTAACATTTTATTGCCATAATGGCCATTAAAACAGCCATAGAAAGGTAAAGCAACTTACTCTTCCCTCAGACCATCCAAGGACATGACTGCGACCCATTTGACGCAAAAAGCAAAGCACATCAAGACCTTCATCTTTCGAGAACAAGAGAGTTAATAGAAATGGTTTCCATGAGCCCGTGTCCTTGTCAACGACTGTGACATCATCAGCTGACATAACAATTCCGGTAGGATTCCACAAGCCTTGCGTATCACCATCCCCGGCCTTCTGTCGGCGATAGCAATTGTGACGTCATGACGTCAGAGACAGGCTAAACATTTGTAAATAATGGATGGATCCTAGTTGTGAGATCGGTTAGCCATTTTTAGATCTTAGCTTCCACGTTAACCGCTCTGAATCGCTACATTCACTAACCTGGAACTCGGTTCTCTCTCCGAAGTGTCAACGCTACACGCCAGGAAAAGAAGTGTAATTCTGAGTTGATATCACCTCATTATGTGGGAATAATAAAGGCCATGAAATCGAAAATAGCACAAATGTAACCGACGCACCCACTCGGACCGCCATTTTAAAATCACGTGACTCGGTTGCTAGGGTGGACTCGGCTGCTCTTCCCAAAATTAAGACCATATTTTTTCATAACATAATTTATTATAGATCATTTCTGTTCAATATTAACACACAAATTAAATTTAAGACTCCCAACAGTTTGTCAATCGCCTTTTAGATGGTGTACGTTTCATCGCTTTCAATCAGATCATTCCCAGAGTTCATCTTTTTCAAGACGATGCCGAATGCGGCCGACTCAAATTGAAAATGGCGGTTAGCGAAGTTTGGCATTACGCCGATGTAACAAATACATTTGTTTTATTTGTGACGTTATGATCTTATTATTCACGAATAACTAGGTTATAGGAAGTAAAAATTAATGAAGGATTACAGGAAACATGTTTTTGAAGCGTACAAGTTTAATATATTCTGGACAGCACACGTGGATGAACCGAGTTCAAGGTCAGTAAATGGAAAAGTGCAGGTCTGTATTTCTGAAAGCTAAGCTGGAAAGAATGAAACAGATCTCAGATCAAAATGGATCCAGAACGTCCAATGTCCCACCACCCCATTACGAGAGGTTGCTACTTTTGATTCCATTCCCATTCTGACCCCATGATGTCACAAACAATTGGACATTTGTAACCAATCCGGTTGACCTACTTGCAACAGTATTGAATATGATTGGTCAGATGTGTGTTCTTGATTGACAGTTGGGAAATAGCAGTACGGTGCGAGAGATTGTAACCGTTTGTAACCGGTGTGAGGGATGTCTATGACTGCCTTACTCGATGTCACGTCTGCTTGACTCATCGTCACATAAGGAATATTCTCACGTCTCCTCAGGAAAATTTTACGGAAACTGCCGCAGATTTTCTTTTTGAGGACTCTTCACTTACACAAGTTAAATAGTGTTATTTGTCGTAAATCTTCTTGAATCCTGTTGTTGGCTCTGTTTCCTAGGGTATCCATCATATGATTTTAATATTTCCGCGTGGATTCTCTTAGGACTGAAGTAGCACTTTAGCGCTATATTTAGTACAGTTTCTGCCGAACGTGCATTCCGGTTTCGACATTCACAAAACTAACCGACGGTATTGTAAACATGAAAACCTGTTTTGTATGGTCTTAAATATCAGTCAGTTTAAATAAATCTCTGCTCAGGGACTTTCTAAACCAAACCACATCTGTTTAGATAGTAAACATAGGTTTTTATGAATAATCACAAGGGCACCTTTCGAAACTGTAACAGAAATGTGCTTTAAAGCGAAACACTTATTTTTAGTGTGTAGCTGGTTGTATTTTTGTGTTTCCTGAAAATGAATATACCTTAATACAAGTTCAAAAACTGTGAAGTAGTACGTAAGATTGTTGTTTCTCGCAATGATTTAATAAGCCACTATTGTGGGATTTGCCTGTACTGTCACTGACCGTTCCACTTCAGTTATGTATATGAGTTCTAAAAACGCCGAAATTATAACCTAATGGTAGCCGGCCTGGCTCTTAAGCTATGGATATGGGATATACCTTGTTTGACTACCTACCTGCCTCATGAAGGTCACAGCTGGACGTTCACATTGTACATAAAGAAAATATGCATATATGCTTTTTCCAATTCATCATGTTAATCTCCATATAAGCTTGTTTTCGAGACGAATGGTTCACGGCATATCCTACACTATACAGCTTCCTCGTGCATTGTTGTCAGTATGCTACACGTATGTATTTGGTGATAAACGTGGATCAGCGATTGTTCTGAAATGACGCTACCTGCAGGCGGCCACATTGCAGCAATAAAAATGCAGCCTAACAATGGGATTTTCTTTTACACAATTTTACACAAGTTTACCGAAGTTGTCCTCAATGAGAATGGTTAGGGTTTAACGCCACATTGGCAATACTTCAGCCATATCGTTTCCAAAATAGGTAAATTGGAACTATAGGAATTATACAAGATCTACTCTAGGATCTTGCTTCTTTGGCTACAGATTTGTGCCATAAGGTTTGCTAAGTACAAACCGAACGGCTGTGGTTTTTTACAAGTACTTCAGTTTTCTTCTCTCACAAACCTGATCGCCGCCATAATGAGTGGGAAATTCCGCAGTATATAGCGTTAAACACAAATCTATTAAACTAAATCAAATTCAACAGCATGGCATATCAACTAACAATCTAGATTGAGATTGGCAAAGTGAATGTCGTCAAAAAATCATAATACACTCGTGTGTCTTTGAATACACAAAAAGTAAAGAGAAACCATCTCTGTTGTGTGATCAGTTTTTAATTATATAAAACATACATCGCAGGGTGATAAAATGTGGTAATAAACTGATGTATTATTTATTATAGTAATCAAACTGGATTGAATATCAGGTTCATGGTGGCAGAGTTTCTAGGGGTCAACACCAGAGGGAGTCACATAAGGGGTATTACGGTCAAGGCCGGGAATCACCTGTACAAAGTCGTCAGAAACTGGCATGACCAATAACCAATCGTATGAATAAAATAAAGTTTTATTCCTTTTGTAGTACCTAAACTGACTCTAAAAGTTGAGTGAATTAGAAATTGAAATTTAGACAAAAGTCACAAACTTGTATAGCTGAGAGTTGTTCAGCAGGGAGGGTTAACAAGGGAAGTGTCTGGACGAAAAAACTCACATTTGGATGTTAATATATGATCTTCCCTACTGAAGAACTGGTGAATTATCAAACCTTCTTAGTACCATATATAAGAATTGTACCCTCATCTCTGAGGGCAAACCCATTAAAAGTTGTATGGTAGATCTCATACGTCACCTCCTGTACCAAACCTTTAACTGGCCCCAGACGCTGGACATGTACGTTTATGCCCTCGTCTGGGACCAGGACCACAGCAAATCTCTCCCCCCACCCCCCTTCCATAGCAGACCCCTAGAAACTTGGGAGTACCACATTCGTTTGCCGCGAAAGTCCATTTGAGAGCTTTTGCTGAAACATTCATCATTTTAAAGTACGTCTCCAGTACGCATTGGATAGCAGCGAAAGTCCTGGCTACTGGACCGAGCAATATCTCCCCATATCTTGCTTGGCCCTTTGGTGCAGCCTGCAAGTAGAGAAAGAAAACAGTAGTGCATTATATGATGAGTAATAAAATACAATCAAAAAAATCCGTGGTGTGAGATTAATTCTGTATTTTACCGCAATGCGCTGATTGGTTGATTTATTTCTTAAACAATAGTGCGTAAGGCAGAGGCGAAATGACAAGCATATTTATGGGCTATATGTTTCTAAACATTCTAAACAAAACACACGGATTATGGCATGCTAAGGTTATCGTAAATAACTAAATCTTTATTGCTTTCATTAAACGTTTACAACAAATACAATCTTTAAACACATGGATTAGATATTTATATTCATCAAAATATTCGTTGTGATTGTTGTAAACGTAAACGTTGTAAATATTAACAAATAAACAAAACTCTTTATTATGTGTGAATAAAATGCGTTAGATGGCACAGGTTTACTGACATACATAATACAAAGTGTACATATTTTACAGCAACTTACGTGTTTTATGTGTATTCCTCCATCAAAGAGTTGAAATGTGTGATGGGTGTCAACACGACAAACTGTGGGATTCCCTGAGAAAAGATACAGTATTCCTAATGAAGGCTGTACATATATGTTGATATTTTAGATATCATCCTCTTCCAATAAAGCCGTTTTCTTAATGCAAATGTACGATTATAGGGTTATTTGGATCTACAGTAATCCAAGGTCGGAATTGAACCCCAACCGATCACGGACGACTTGAAATTAACACAATCATCATCGGACAGACCAGGGAAAATTTTGCCACAAAAGACTCATTTATTTTTTTGGTTAAAACTTTTCCACTGAATGAAATACGCCTAACTGTTCGATTTCTATGACAGCCTTTGCGGATTATATTCTCAGTATAAAGCGTATGGCCTCACTCTCCAAGCCTGAGGATTTTATGTTAATTATTTGTAGCGGTTTCGTATATGTATGTACTTACCTAGGTGAATGGTCCGTTTCTGGATATCCCTTTTCGGTTTCTGGATAACCGTTGGCCGTCTCCGTCTGGACAGCTTCCCTACTGAACAGTTATAATCGTCATGTGAGGATTTAAAACTTAACATAGAACGGTAAATGTTTGTCAAAATGAATGTAAAATGAACTTTTCTTTCTTGATATAATTCTACATTTTAAAAAACATTTTTATGTCTTCTTTCATTACAGACATCTTAAAATCTGGCAGCGGAAAATTAGAACAATAATTCTGATGAGGTGATGCATCAATTATTTAGCGCACATGTACATTACTTACTGGTTGTTTTTTCCGCTTCGACGCTATTCTCGTCAGAAGATACAAAGCCGGAACCATGTTTATCGCTTCGATATAACCTGTATATATGTAATAGGAAAACAGATATACAGGAAGTAACAATGAGTTTTTTCTTTTGCGCCATAGGTACTGGTATTTTGAGAGAAGAGAATGAAATATTGGACATAAAATTTTAGCGCAAAGAGGGAATGTGCAGGACGGTTACTGACAAAAAAAAAGAAAGAAAAAAGGAAGTACTAATTTAAGATTATCGCAATCCAACTGATACTCTATGCTTTGAAAACCTGCATGCTTGGCTTTATAGAAAGCCTATGTTAATCATTTGAGACCAAAACCATATGCTTGTGTAAATGTAGCACAATCATCTTTGTGCTTAGCAGGGCTTTGACATAACGAGGATAGATCACTAGAAAATATCGAGTTCAAGTTTAGCGAATGGAAGAGTACAGATATGTATTACCAAAAACTAAGCTGAGAAGAACGAAACAGATCTCAAGTCCAGTTCATCCTATTGCAATACAGGGGAAAAGAAGCGGTAAATGTTTACATTTAAACAAGCCGCCCAGTTCCTAAATATATTCATCAAAACTATAAATTTCTAAAAGCTGCATGCTGCGGAAGAACAATTTCAATCAAATTTGGACATCTAGCTTCAAGTAAATAGTTTTGTAAAGAAGATTAAAGTTTTGGACTTTAGTATCTATGTGAAACAGGCCTCTGTAGTATGTTACAAAAAGCTAAATCTGCCAGACAACATGCTGTTTAACATTTTATTGCCATAATGGCCATTAAAACAGCCATAGAAAGGTAAAGCAACTTACTCTTCCCTCAGACCATCCAAGGACACGACTGTGACCCATTTGACGCAAAAAGCAAAGCACATCAAGACCTTCATCTTTCGAGAACAAGAGAGTTAATAGAAATGGTTTCCATGAGCCCGTGTCCTTGTCAACGACTGTGACATCATCAGCTGACATAACAATTCCGGTAGGATTCCACAAGCCTTGCGTATCACCATCCCCGGCCTTCTGTCGCGATTGCAATTGTGACGTCATGACGTCAGAGACAGACTAAACATTTCGCGACCTGAGAATAACAGGGTTCTAACTAACATTGAGGTCATTTCGATGAAATGACTTGTAAAGTACAAGTGCTCACCGTCCACTGAGTCATAAATGAACGATTTAAGTATGAGCCTATATTGTTTCATTGTAGTGTGTACTTTTTCACGCCCGATGATCTCCGGGTTTTCTGTAAAACTTAGGAAGTTAGCAATTCAAATGCTACAAATAGAACCTTGTTACTTTAAAAGCCAAAGTACCACTAAAAGTTACAAGGTTCTATCTGATGTCACGAAATTTTTAAAAAAGCAGTAACTGAACAACATTTTACGAAACAAATCGGCTTTACTTGTAATTATTGAGAACATTCACTGTGTGATAGTGTCATTAAGAAACAGACTCCCAGAACAAACAAAATACATGCAAATGGCAATTGCGTAACCACGCAAGTTCACCAGTTCAGTATTAAAGTTCCATATTACATATCAGATACGGAATGTTGCTCTGTAATATTCTCTGTCTACCAGGGGCATGAATTTCATCATTTCCTTGAGATCAGATTCTTTGGCTTGGGGGATTTTATGAAACTGCCCACTATCCAGAGCTTTTGGCCGCAGATTATCAAAACTCATTACCCGGTTTTGCCTTCCCCTGCTTAAATGATTTAGATCCCCAACTTCAAATCTTTCAGATTGCTCGGAGGTTTTGTACTGGACCTGAAATGGTGTTTCACACGACAGCTTCAATGAGGTTACTTTCGAGAAAGGGATCTTAGTGTAGGAAAGAGATTTGGCACAAGTTTGGTTGTCCTTAAAGTGGTCACCCCTCATCTGAATGACAGTGTATGGACATTTTCTCCTAGCCTTTAGCATGATTCGAATAGCTGACACTGGTGAGTAAAATTCAGCTACAGACATCGCCTTTTCCAAGACACTATGGATGTTGTCAATCTCTTGCACTGCAGAATGCCGGGTGTGCAATATTTCATGGTCACTGTTTCAATATCTGGATGTCTGTTGAGAAACTCTGCAACAGCAAACGCAATCACACTGTTTCTGTTCTGCGGCACACAGCTTTCACTCCATGTGGTGATGTGTTTGACCATCCCTTTGTGGTTAACAACGACTCTTTCAAGTATTTGAATCAGCGCACTCGCTATGTCATTGGCAGAACGCCCACTTACTGTCTCACACCAAACAGCACAGTAACCAGTTTTAGAAATGGAATCATATCCTGTTAAGTTGTACATGTTTAACTTTCTCCTGTAGAAGAACGAGCTTATTTCAGCCTTTGGGCATGTGATCACATTTTGCAGGTCAAAGGAAACAACGAGCTTATCTTTGTTGTTGCGATCAGTTCACCTTTCTTCACGCATGGCTTCCTTTTCGTTCACATGGGATTGGTGAGATTGCTGTAGCGTGTCAGTTAAGAGGTTGTTGTTTTTGGCAGTGTCATATATCTCACATTTGTCGCATCTGTCAGACTTAGGCTTATGGAAATCAAGAGCTGGAATCATTGAATTGAAAGTATGACGATAGAAAGAGAGCTTTACAGCAGCCGTTTTGTCTACATTACACTTTTCCACATAGAGGTCGTACATTTTTGTTACATTCAAGTTCGATTCCAAGTAGCGTTTTTCTGTTTTTGCACGACAATAGTGCGACTCAACAGCCGGAAAAGACAGGATATGATTTTTTACTCCCTGAACAACCTCTTCATGTGTGACTTTCTTGGCATGCTTGCCTCTTCCGTCTGCTTTTGGTGTACCAGTTTTGTCTTTTTTCTCATGGACATTGTATATGACCTTTTGACTAATACATAATGTGCCCAGATAGTATGGCTTGCAAACACGCATTTTCTTCTCGGAAAGGAAGAAGAAATATCTAATTGATTTCTTCCTCCGGGAGGGGCCCTTTCCAGTGGGCCTGTCTGTCTTACCGTAACTTGTAGTTGTAGCAATGAAATCATATTTACGGTTTTGATTCAACTGGTAATAAGCATCATGAATCTGAACCCTGTCTTCCTGGCTAATGTTTTCCATGCATTTAAACCTGCAAGACGTATGACAGTTTTTCAAATTCTTTATTTCTCTCCCTGTTACCATCTTTTTCCTAACAGAAAGGTAGGGTTTCCCTTCCTGGCATAGCCTCTTCCGTACATTAGCTTTCCATTGACTTGGATCTCGTGCTCGTTTACGAGACCGTCCCTTTTTAAGATGTTCACCCAGGGACGCAGATTCATCAGTGGAGGAGTCATCGTCCACGCAGGAGTCTGCAACATCTGGATCTTTCTGAGAGTCGTCAGCAATCGTAGAGGCCTCCATCGGATCTGGACGAGCAATATCTTAATCTGTGGTATTGTTACTGGAACATCCTTCCCCAAGAGATTCTGTTGTTGCAGAGGAAGGGTCTCCATCAAAGGTTATAACAGGGTCAACCGTCACGTATTCAGCAGAATCACTGTAACAAAAAAAAACCAAAAAAAACATTTTTTACGGAAATCGATTGCTTCAGCTTGGAAATAATTATATACATATTTCAATATATATTTACATTTTTAACACAGTTCATGTTTATTTTTAATTTAATTTTTTATAATTTTTGCATCGTAAAATTGGTATTTTTTATTTACATGACTTTCATGCATTATATACACATCAACTAAGCAGGAAGCTCTTGAAACTTACATTAAGTAATATATCACGAGAGATTAAGTTACTTTACATGTGCAAATCCACCCCAAAACACTTCCTTACCTGTCCTGCATACTACTTGTGTCTGTGTCACCATGTTCTTCGTCACTGGGACGATCAAGTTGGGCTAAAAGACGAGCCAAATCCATGCGTTCAGCCATTCTGCTAGATGGAGGTTCACCTACTGTGAATGTAACCTGGAATCTGGTTGGTTGTCGATTCAGGAAGATAAGACACCCACTCTTACTGGACAAAGGCGACAGATAGAACCATGTTATTCTGACCAGAGTGTCCAATCGTGAATTAGAACTCTGTAATTGTGTTGTAGACAGCATTACTATTAGGTTTCAGGTCATCAAGTTCTTTCAGTAGTTAGAACTTTGTTACACAAACAACACCCACCATAAAACTCATTTTTCACAAAAATGTCAGTTAGAACCCTGTTATTCTCAGGTCGCGATTTGTAAATAATGGATGGATCCTAGTTGTGAGATCGGTTAGCCATTTTTAGATCTTAGCTTCCACGTTAACCGCTCTGAATCGCTACATTCACTAACCTGGAACTCGGTTCTCTCTCCGAAGTGTCAACGCTATACGCCAGGAAAAGAAGTGTAATTCTGAGTTGATATCACCTCATTATGTGAGAATAATAAAGGCCATGAAATCGAAAACAGCACAAATGTAACCGACGCACCCACTCGGACCGCCATTTTAAAATCACGTGACTCGGTTGCTAGGGTGGACTCGGCTGCTCTTCCCAAAATTAAGACCATATTTTTTCATAACATAATTTATTATAGATCATTTCTGTTCAATATTAACACACAAATTAAATTTAAGACTCCCAACAGTTTGTCAATCGCCTTTTAGATGGTGTACGTTTCATCGCTTTCAATCAGATCATTCCCAGAGTTCATCTTTTTCAAGACGATGCCGAATGCGGCCGACTCAAATTGAAAATGGCGGTTAGCGAAGTTTGGCATTACGCCGATGTAACAAATACATTTGTTTTATTTGTGACGTTATGATCTTATTATTCACGAATAACTAGGTTATAGGAAGTAAAAATTAATGAAGGATTACAGGAAACATGTTTTTGAAGCGTACAAGTTTAATATATTCTGGACAGCACACGTGGATGAACCGAGTTCAAGGTCAGTAAATGGAAAAGTGCAGGTCTGTATTTCTGAAAGCTAAGCTGGAAAGAATGAAACAGATCTCAGATCAAAATGGATCCAGAACGTCCAATGTCCCACCACCCCATTACGAGAGGTTGCTACTTTTGATTCCATTCCCATTCTGACCCCATGATGTCACAAACAATTGGACATTTGTAACCAATCCGGTTGACCTACTTGCAACAGTATTGAATATGATTGGTCAGATGTGTGTTCTTGATTGACAGTTGGGAAATAGCAGTACGGTGCGAGAGATTGTAACCGTTTGTAACCGGTGTGAGGGATGTCTATGACTGCCTTACTCGATGTCACGTCTACTTGACTCATCGTCACATAAGGAATATTCTCACGTCTCCTCAGGAAAATTTTACGGAAACTGCCGCAGATTTTCTTTTTGAGGACTCTTCACTTACACAAGTTAAATAGTGTTATTTGTCGTAAATCTTTTTGAACCCTGTTGTTGGCTCTGTTTCCTAGGGTATCCATCATATGATTTTAATATTTCCGCGTGGATTCTCTTAGGACTAAAGTAGCACTTCAGCGCTATATTTAGTACAATTTCTGCCGAACGTGCATTCCGGTTTCGACATTCACAAAACTAACCGACGGTATTGTAAACATGAAAACCTGTTTTGTATGGTCTTAAATATCAGTCAGTTTAAATAAATTTCTGCTCAGGGACTTTCTAAACCAAAGATTGTGATCTGCAACACTTGTGCAGTTCGCTGTTGCCAAAATGGAAGAAAATGACCTTTCGTTCCATTCGTCTCCATTAAAAAATGTGTGAGATATAAGGCGGGTATTTGATCGACATCAAATTCATTAAAATTGGTAAATATACATTTTCATACTATTTTATTTTCACAGTTTTGAAACATTGAACATGTGAGTGTACATGTGTTTGTAACGTACGAATTTTATCATCATTATAAATGTTATATTCCTCTGAAAATACCCTATTGTTCATTTCATGAATCCTAACGTAACAGTCACCGCTTAGACACGATACCGGACTGTATATTCTGTTGACAGTGTTATACTCTAAGCTCTCACTGCATGTGTCTGGATGGGGTACAAACCAAACACACTTTCTGGTGTTTTTCAATGTTGTGGTTATTTGTATAGTGTCCACAATGAACGTGTATACGCTGTTACTCAAGTAGAACCCACTCTCCTGAAATGCAAGACTGTATTTTTAATTACAAGTCTTGTAATGTTCAAATCTTCATTATGACCAAACACCCTCCTTGGCATCCTTGGTCTGAATATTAAAACTGTATATTATGTATGATGCATGTCAACTATGCTTCCGGTCTCCTGCTCATATAGTGAACGTATCCCGTACAACTGCGATTCGTATTTATCTATGCTTCAAAGCAGACATTCGCATACCAGTCGTCTGCCATGTTTGACGCTTCTGGTCACTAAACACAAAACCCATTTCCATAACAACGATCAACCATAAACCATCAAGGAACTAAGAAAGAATATAAAGTAAAATATAAGGGTAAAATATTCAAGTAAAGAAAATAGTCAACAATTGCCACTGATGCCAGAAAGGTGCAAGGAATGTTCTAAGCACAAGAAATAAATCGATATATCCAATTCGTGTATAATGCTCCTTTGAAAGTCAATCAAACCATGTATCTCAAGCCGTTGCGCTTTGATTGCAACTATACCATATCCAGCCTGGTGATCTTGTTCAATGCAATGTGCAACTTGACTTTTATTAACGGGGGGGGGGGGGGGCTTAGCACGCCGGGGCGGCGTAATGCCCCAGAAGCCTCCTGCAAATGCGGTCGTGGTGTTCCCCCAAGCTGTACCCAGTTTCCTCCCACTATAATGCTGGCCACCGTCGTATAAGTGAAATATTCTTCAGTACGGTGTAAAACACAAATCAAACAAACAAACAAACAAATCAAACTTTCATGAGCGTATGCTAGAATTGATAAATGTATGCTTTGAACTATTTGCTCATGAAGACAATGGATTTTTCGTCATTGTGGCTGACAACATTTACTGCCACGGACAAGCACAAATAACCGAATTCCCAAGAATCTATGCGTCGAAGGTCTTCCCAAGAAGGTGCTCGAGAACATGCAATCAGCGTAAATGATCTTTGACCTACTTTCTTATTTTGGGGCCCATATTTCATTTGTTATTCTGTGTGTCCAAAAATAATGAGCACTATACGGTGAAATTTTACTCAAGAAATTACTTATTGGTCTCCTAGACCGTATTTTGGCTAACACGATCTACTTTCTCGGGTCAGAGTTCATATGTGGTTTGTTGCCATTAGGCCTATATCTTCAAATATATTGGATCAGATTTTTTTTAATGAAACTTCGTACGTGGATTCACTATTGCGGGTTCCCTGGTCATGCAGATTGGGATCAGGGCCAATGACCTTTGATCGACTTTCCCAGGTCTTAAGTTCGTAAGTGGCTCCTCATCTCCTGTCTGTGGGGTTTCTCCAAACTGGAATTTCATCTTTATTAAGGTTATGTTTTATGGAAACATTACCTTTATTAGAATGTTGTTTAACAAACGGCAACACCATATGCTTAGAACTGTTTGCCCATCAGGAACACAGACTCGTTGACGCCAGCAAACACAGCGTTGCCCTTACACTTCCATTCAAAAATCGGGGCCTCCATAAGGCACTCGAAACCCAGCTTGTCCAAAACTCTCATGGACACCCGGTTAGTAGCTGCGGCGACCACACAGCTGATTCCGTGTTGCTTCCCAATGTTAGCCACATTCAGGACAATGTTTTTGAGAACACCCTTCCCAGCGTGTTTAAAATGAACCGTTCCGTATCGCATTCTTAAGAATACGTCGACATCGTATTTTTGAAAAATGTTAACACGTGACACAACAGAATTTTCCACGAACTCTCTGTTAAAAATGTCCAAAGTTTTTTCTTTCTCCGATGTAGTTTGTAATGGCATTGGTGACTTCTGATTAACCTGCTCGGCGAGTGATAGTCGACTTTGAAGACTGACACCAGCTACATCACCAGACGAGTCCATCGCAACCACAGACAAGGATGGTGTAATTATTGAGAAATGTTGGTCGACCATAAGTTTACAATCTATCTTTGGGTCCATGTCAAGTATTTGGCACACTGGGTTTCTCAGGAAAAACTGATCGTAGAGAAACTGACGAACTACAGGCTTGTCCTCCTCTGTCATTGGCCGATATACGATTTCGCTAACATGGCCTCTGCAAAAATCAGGAAAACGTTTGTAACTGTTACGTCTAACTTATACTGTACAGTTGGATTAAGGGGCAGAGCTGAAATTACGAAAGCATATGTATGCAGCTGGTTAATACTAGGAAGTCGTAGCTTTTATAAATTTGCTTACTGGATTGGTGTTTTTACTCAAGAATATTTCATTTATACGACAGTGGCCAGCATCATGGTGGGAGGAAACCGGCAGAGCCTTGAGAAAACCCACGAACGTCCGTAGGTTGTTGGGTGGCAGATCGTACGGCTATAATAAATGTTGGTTTCATATATTACTGGAGAACCTTGCAAATTAGGAAATCAACAAAACTATATTCGCCAGTTGGAAATATGGAGTGTATTGATAACTAATACCCACGGGTTTTAAAGAGGCCAGGTTACTGTGCAGTGCAATTGCAAGATTGTAAGGTCTTAGCCGGCTCCAAAGCATTAGTTTGTTTATGTTTTAGATTTTTAGGACCTACATTCGTGGTGTGAAGATGAATGTGCTGTAACATAATGGAGAAAATCAATTTTCTTCTGACACTGGTGAGAGCAAACCTATGATAATGAACATAATTTCGGTCAACCGGAGCAGTGCAGTGGTTTGTGTTCGGTAATGGTTGTCTCTCGATGAAAGAAATTCTCACATTTCCTGAAAAAAAAAAACTGAGTTAGCCCGAATTTAGTGACTCAGTCACGTTACCGGCAACAAACCGCTATCACTGGAAATGCGACCATTTTGTATCATACAACTAAAGAGCGCGAAAAGACAACACTAAAATTTTATTGTAAAAAACATGATTTGACCGGTATTTTATGAACTAAGTAGAACACATAGCGGCAGTACACTCTAAACTGGAACAATGACGCAGAATTGTGTTATGGTAACAGAATACATTTCTGCATCCCTCACACTCTTAAAGTGTTACATTTAACAGTGTAAAGATCAAGAGGAGTGCTGGCTGCACATATAAGAGTTATCTGGCCAGTTAACACTCGTCGAACTGTTCACATTCCAACAGTTTGCTAATCAACATATTAAATCAACACTTGAAACAGGGTGAAAAAAAAATTAACACTTCTAATGCAGTTGGAATATGAACATCTTTGAAACATTAACAATAATAAAACTGGTCAGATACATGTAACTCTCATAAGTGCAGTTACTCTTCGAGATCCTTACGGTGTTAAATGTAATATTAAGTTTTAAGAGAAAAGATAACAGACTTGTTAAATTATAAAACTAACAGATTATTTTTTGGAGGGTGTATCCTTCGCTGTGTCCAAAATCAACAAGGGTAGGGGATGAAGACACAAAACTGGAGATGGAGCCAAATCATACATGAAATCGACGCACGGGGCTTCGATAAAAATATACCTATAGACATGTCTCAATTCCATGATTAATAAGGGATGAATAATTTATTTATTAGGTTTGTTTG
Source organism: Liolophura sinensis (assembly GCF_032854445.1). Lineage (NCBI taxonomy): Eukaryota > Metazoa > Mollusca > Polyplacophora > Chitonida > Chitonidae > Liolophura > Liolophura sinensis. The sequence continues at coordinate 7,180,282 of NC_088301.1, forward strand.
AGTGGTGTTTAACGGTTTATTCACATTTTTTTTCACTTCAGTATTAATATAGGCCTATGTCAATTAGGTTTATGGGCAGATTAAACCGTAGAGCCTGCGAAAAATCACGCGCGCACTTCGCTTCCTTCATGACAGGCGGTATTATGGGTGAACATGCAAAAACTGGATTGGAGCCTAAGAGACTATGCATGGGTGAAGGGGTTGGGTCGGTCGTCTATGAAGAGAAGAAGTGAGACGAACAAGCCAGCTGTAATAGTGGGAGCGCAGGGGTTAATACAGGCCTATGTATGATATACCGACAAACAACTGCGGGAACAGGTGTTGATCCACCGACCAAATTGGCAAGTTACTGACGAACTTTCTCGCATATATAACGCACAGATGTGCAGAAGACAAGTAGTATTCAAAGAATGTTTGACCGCGCAAACGTCAACGGAGTGTCGTCGATTGCCAGGGTTCCACAAGCTCTGAGAGTGGGGGAATCTACAACGAGTACCAGGGTTCCACAAGCTCTGAGAGTGGGGGAATCTATAACGAGTGCCAGGGTTCCTCAAGCTCGGAAAGCGGGAGAATCAACAAATTTCGTGTCCAAGGTCGGGTTTGAATGTGCCTCTGGTTTGTCCCAGCAGTTGGGGAAGTCAGTATTACGTGAAATATATCTCTCTTGTGCCGACCTACAATCACTCTAGAGGTCAACACTCTAGCCGACCTACATACCATCACAAACAAGCCATAATGCCTGCTTGCATTTGATATAATGTGAAGTCGTACCTACTATGCTTGTGAGAAGTGAGCAGACGCCTGTCTGCCAAACTGCCTCCCTGGTACAATCGGAGGAATCTTACGCACGAGGTCAACATCCTTGCCATGTTTCGTTTCTTAGCTCATTTACGAAACTGTTGTTGAGATATAAACATAGCTGATATGACCCTAGACAGTTGTTCCCTGAACGAGGCTCACTCGTGTAACATATCTAGATCTGTGCAGACCTAGACAGACAATACGCCTGTAAGCTATTCATGTCAGGTTCATCAACATGTTTGCTCACTTATAAACATGGAGACCACAGGTATGGAGACCACAGGTATGGAGACCACAGGTATCCGTACCACCCTCTCAAGCAGAATGCCACCGTTTACATTGTGCACGTAGGACCTTCATAACGCAACATAACACTCGGGGAATAAATAATTTGTGCCAGTTAGTAAGCGATATGAGTGGGAAAAAATAATGTGATGCATTTCAGAAATAACACCAGAAAGACCTTTATTTTTTCACACATGAATACTATAGAGAGATCGAGAAGAGAGTTCATCAGTGCAGTATATATAGTAATGGGATACGTTCATCGTAGTGTCTCCAGTAGCAGCGGAGTGGGGTAACGTAATAACTCTCATCGTGTAATAGCACGGGTTGCGAGAATTACGGAGAGATACAGCAGAAACGTGTCAGATTGACCGTAAGAAAGTGCATTAAATCGTCCCTGGCATAAACCGACGTCAACCGTGAGGTCGCTGGAATTAACCACAGGCGCTCAACACCAGCCCGTAAACCCTATATGTGCCATGTACCACCCTATATATATGTAGGTGGCTGTTTTCGAGCGCCTGTGAATTAACCAACCTGTTGTGAGACTTGCCGAACGTAACGGGCGCATAGCAATCACGTCTGTTCGTGAAAAATAATGACATTTTCCAATTTTGTACCATATAACAGATATTGAGTTACGTACGGAAATGGTTGCTAGAATTGGCCCGGAAAATGTGCTTTTTGTTAATTTGTGTAACCTAAGAATGTGTTAGTTTGTAAGACCATGCGACTGACATCAGTTCATGCTAGGGAAGTTTTAGTGCGCGTGTAAACAGAGGGTTCCATTCCGTCAGTTCGACACTTTTGGGGCTGTTTCTCCCCGTAACTCTCCCAAGTGCATTGCTCGATGAGAGTTACCCCACTCCCCAACTATGTCTCCATACACTGCTTTATTTATTTATTTGATTTGTTTATGATTTACGCCGTGCTCACGAATACTTCTGTTATACAACGGATGCCAGCGTTATGGTGAAAAAAACCCCGGCAGAGATCAGGTGATCATCGACGACCCGCAAGTTGCTGACAGTCCAGAGGAAGCCCGCATGAGCTGGACTTGAGATCAGAGACCACATTGATGAGAGTCATTGTGAAAGGCTGGCAAGCTAACCACCTCGGTCACGACGTTGCTTTGAAGCAAGGGTTTAGCCAGCCATACGTCTCCCCGTCCGTGCGACGGGCAAACCTCGCGTGCGACAGTGAGACGGGTTGAGCGGATTTGAGACGGGAGCCAAATTATTTTCCAACTAAATAGGTATATGTTGAGACGGTCTACAAATCAATAAAACATGAAATGTCCATACCGTCTTATCCTGTCGTTATTTCTTGTCAGGCGGTATTTTAAAAATCATTTAGCTGAACACTACGATAGTTTAAGAAGGCCTACCGAGCCGAAATGTTAAAATCGACCCTTCGATCAACGTGACCTAGTTATCCAACCAGAGCCGGTATTAGCCGGACAAGGAGTTGTCTCCCTTTGCTGAAGTACGAAGAGCGGCGAAATTGTCTTAAAACTCCTTCCCTGGATAAAACATTATTTCCATAAACTTTTGGGATATTAAAATGTATTTTAAGTCTATCGAAAGATTTAATACTTTTGGAATTCCCATCGATAGTACACTCAAACTCGATACACGCACGCGGTACGAAACATCGAACCACGTGGAATCGGTCTGTGTACTTGTATTTAAGCGCTGAAATTGGAAGATGTCAAAACGTGGCTCTGAGAAATCAGGCAAGATAACGTCTTTCTTCAACAAAGCTTCAACTCGTGCTAGTGTACACTCAGACACTGGAGAGGATTCTGATTTGGAGCTTGATGTTGAACTCCAGGCACACGCTAGCGTTGACATTAAGTGTGATGGCTCCAGCAGACATGTTGGAAGCGGACCGTCGAGCCAGTGTTGGGAACGGGCCAAAGCGCCGAAAAAAAGGCGGACCGAAACAAAAAAGTTTTCTCCAGGCTGGACGAAGATGTTCCCGTGGCTAACTTACTGTCAGGCTGACAACACAATGAAATGTAAAGTGTGCAGTCAGAGTGGGCGACCCGGAGTTTGGACTGAGGGCACGAGAAATTTCAGGCCTGGTTTACTATCAGTTTTGTTGACACTCGATTGATTGCTTGATACTGGTATTGTTATACAGAATCATCATCCACATTGTGCTATTAACATTGCAACTACTGTGACATAAATTTTCAACATGAATGTATTGTTGTCTAAAACAATGGCATTTTAAGATCAAAAATTGTACTTAAAGTACATTTTACAATTTGCTTTTAAATCGCTTTTAAACACCAACTAATAATTCCAGTTTGTCCATTTTTCAGGCTGAAATCAATTAAACAACATGCAGTCTCAGAACCACATATGTATTCACTGGCAGGAGCTGACAGCCACCAAAGGACACTTAATCAAGCTAAAGCACACAGAGACAATGCATTCAAGGTTGCACTTAAAACAGTTCTATGGTTAACTAATGAGGAAGTGGCTAGGCCTAATGTTAAATACCAAAGTTTGATTCATTTCCTTCAAAACCTTGGTGTTGAAGATGCAAAGTCTTTGAAGAAATCTGGCAATGCCCAGTACACCAGTCCCAAAATCTTCAACCAACTGCTCGATGCTCTAAATGCAGTTTCCATTCAAGTGCTGAAAGCCGCTATAAGTAATTCCCCTTTCGTGGGTATTGGGATCGACGAAAGTACGGACCTGTCGCAGGAAAAGCATATCGCAGTGGTTGTACGATATGTTTCCGTAGAGGGCCAAGTGGTAACAACCTTCTTGAAACTGGAAGCCATTAAGGATGGAAAAGCCCAATCCCTCTTTGATGCCACTGCCAGCGTGTTGTTACAATTTGGTGTTCCATTCAGTAAGGTTGTTGGATTGGGCGCCTACGGTGTGAATGTGATGTCAAGCGAGCAGAATGGACTCAACGGCCTCATGAAAGTTCAGAACCCTTACTGTCTCTATGTTCACTGTGTATGCCACAGACTGGCATTGTCTGTCAGTAACTGCCAACAACGGATACCAGCTCTGGATACATTTACTAAGATCATAGGGAGTGTATATAACTATGTCCAATACTCCAAGCTTGAGAGGTTCAAAGACATCTCCGCAATACTTGATATGGCCACTGTCAAATTCAAACGTCTTTTTGAGATCAGATGGCTATGCTTGGGCGAGGCAGTTGTGGCAGTCATAAGGAATTATGAACCTCTGGTGGTTCTTCTCAGCCAACCCAACGACCCAACAGCCATAGGTCTCAATCAACAACTATCCTCATTTAAATGGGTGGCCCTCTTACACCTGGTTGCAGATGTGCTGAACACAATTAATCACCTCAGCAGGCTGTTTCAGCACAATGATGTGTCCTTTTCAGCAATTCGGGGCGAGGTAAAAAATAAATTCCTTTTGAGATTAACAACACCTCATAAGAGTAAATTCAATGCTTGTTAAATATGCTAGGACAAAAACAAAATCTTACATAAACGCACTAAGCTGTCCAACCATGAGTTCCAATCTCACTCCATCTTTTTGTGAGAATATAAATCAACTTACCAAAGAACACAGGTTTTCTCTGGGAAATGCCCAGTGTCAAAATTTTACACCCATGGTGATGATGACCAATTGCTAATCCTACACTGTATGATATAAATATAAGCTCCATTTAAGAAACAAATGGAATTTTATTAACTCTCAGCATAATAGATAAAACAATAAAACAAAATTTTCCTTTGATTTATTTTTGTTTCTCTTTGCATCTTACAGTGACAGGATTGCTTGGAAACAATCAATGACATGAGACAACAGAATGGCCCTTATATGACTAGTTTAATGACCAGCCTGACACCTGAAAATGTGTTCAAAGGAGTTACTCTGTCTGACGCCAGAGGTCGTCGTGGAGGAAACCAGCAGGAGTGTTCAGGACGATAAGAGATGAGCTTCTTACAACCTTACATGGAAACATAAGGGGGAGATTTCCAAGGGTTGATATCTTGGAAGCTATGCAGGTTTGTTGACTTTTCTGTTATCAATGACTCTCATATTACAGGCAATATCTTCAATAACAACATGTGTAATACTCTTAGTGCTAAGATACAAAGTTAAACAGGAACTGTTAACAATACAGTGAATGCATCAGTATTTTACTGACAAAACATAGCCACATCTCTAACCATGATGGTATACATGGGTCAGTTTTTGAGTTCATGCCAATTAAACAATCAAAAATGTTAACTCAAGCTAACTTTAGTGGGTTTATATACACAGATCTTTGAACCAGCCAGCTACCCAGGGCTTGACAGACTTCTGGCATGGGGCAATGTACACTTGGTGACGTCATTGGATCACTATGGGCAGCACAAGATGAACAGTGAAGGTGTTAGGTTTGATCCACTTGTTGACCCGGACCGATCCAGGGAAGAATTCCTACCCTTCAAGAGAGCTGTGGCTAGGAACCTCGGGCCTACAGAGCTGTTTCAACACATGTTCAGTCTAATAGATGGACAGGGGCAGCAACAAATTTTCCCAGGTGTCTGAAATAAGTCGTGAAACATACATAAAATTCATAATAAGTATACATTCTAAAATAATATATGAAACAACATCTTTAATAAATTACATGTACTTGATTTTTAACTGTTAAAACATTATCTCTTGTGCTGTATTACAGTAGCATGTTTTCCCTAAATTTACGTACTTACCCAAAGTTCTCACAAAGTATTCCTGCCTTGGCCAGTAACAAAAGTATGTGTTTTTCTTTCTCCAGAAATGTTCAAACTGATGGTGCTTTGCCTTTGTATGATGGTGGGGAACGCTGATGCAGAGCGCGTGTTTTCGTGCCAGAATCGGACAAAGACGAGGCTGAGGACGCGGCTAACTGTAGAGCATCTGGATCAGCTGATCAGGATGTCTTATGCATCACACGGACACCTTGATATAAATGTGGCGCTGGAGCACTTTTTGCAGAGGCCAAGAAGGCTTTAATGGCATTCGCCCAATGTACAAAGGCAGCTTTCATACAACAGGAACATGTAAAATTTTCAGAGGAAATAACAAAAATGATGATAACATAAAGAACAGTTGTTTGACTAAATTTTGTCCTCCATTACATAGACCTCTGAATGCCTCTAGATTGCATCTCCGGCAATCTAGGGTCCTGGAGTTTTTGGGGCCTAGGCAGCCCTTCGACCCCGGCCTATTGCTCCTGGGTCACTCTAGTGAGACACCCTCACCTAACAGCTTGGCTAAACCCCTGCTTTGAAGTCAGTCAATAGTAGGTCTACAGTGCCTGAACGCAGTGGTTTACAATGCAAACGACCGCACAGCCGCGATGTCTTCACATAACTTTATTAAGGTCTATGTTAACAAATCAGTTGTAAAAATTATAATTTCTGTTGGTAATACTCATGTCAGTGACAGATATGTATACATGTGCAGTATATTTCCATCACACATTAGCTCAGAGGACAAAACCAGAGCAGCCGAGGGGAGCGTCAAAATGGTCAAAAATGTTTTTTTTTTTATGGCTATTTTGCTTCCCACTATATAGTCCTAACGAGTTCCCTTTAACTCCAAACTCCAGTTGCTTGTGACTGGTCAGATCCGGTTTGCAAGGACAGCCTAACGAGTGGGCACCCTATGTTTTGCTCCACCATCCCAACTAATTTCTCTCTTTCCCCAGCTTCCTAAAATAAAGCAAGGAAATGAAAAGGAGGGGGTGGGGGCCAGGATCTCAACCAAAGGGGCGATGATCCAGGGGCTATACAGGCGTACACATGTTTTAAGAGACAAAAACTGTCTGCCCTCAAGGTTGTGATTAAGAACACTTCACATTTTGGCGTAAATTTAGTATGTAACTACTTTCCGTGGAAATACAGTCTATACGAGTTGTGAAATATTTACTCGAATGGAGCATGTGGATAAAATGAACAATGTTAATTATACATTGATCAGTGACTATGCAGGCCGGTGGTCAGTAGGGTAGTGATGAGAGCATCCTACAAAGGCAAACAAAGACTATCCCAGCCAATTATAGGTGTAGCAGAGGGTCCATGGGTTGAGATGGCGGATAATACTTATTTGCTTATTTGATTGGAGTTTTATGCCGTACTCAGGAATATTACACTAATACGACGGTGGCCATCATTATGGTTGGAGAAAACCGAGCAGTTTCCGGGGGAAACCCATGACCATCCACAGGTTGCTGTCAGTCCTTTCGGAGAAATAGGTACATTTTCACTGAATGCTGAGTTACACTGCCCGATTTTGCAAATTACAAAGTTTCAGATACCAATTTTAAATAACGACATGATTGCTTTTCCCCTTTGAGATTAAAATATCTGACCAATAAAATTACAGTACATAATCTGTTAGAACAAGTTAACAGAATTGTATTAACATCCGATTCAAAACATTGGGAGAAAGCATTGAGCATTCATTGTGGTTTTTTTTTCTTATATGGAGTGGAAAGGAGGAGGACTTTGTTTTTCTGTTGGTTTTGGTTGTTCATGAAAAGTGAAGAAGACGGATTCATGGTTAGCTGGAATTTGTTTTATTACACAATATGAAAATCCAGCAAAACTGAGTAGTGTATTTATAACAGAATTACAATATACAATCCTTACAACATTTTCAAAATTTTAAAGTTACAAGGGATTTGCACAGAATCCTGCTGCACATGTTTTTTTATATACTCTTTGGATTTTTTTTTTATATATATTTTTTTTGTAACCAGATGCACAATATTTATTGTTATATTTCGTAAATTGTGTGACTTTATTATTAAACCATTTCCACACCTCCTACAAATCCACAATTTGTGCCACACAATGTAATGGATACACATGTCCTGTGCTAAAAGGCATGGGTTTAAAATCTCATGTCCATTTATTGGACGATTTTCAGGTACAACTGTCCAAATAAACATGTCACAAATAAAATAAAAACAAACTGCACCAATTTAACATGTCACAGTGGAAATAGCGACTTTTTTTCTTTTTTTTGGGGTAACATTAAAATCCGCTGGACTGCCTTTATAATGCCAACTGTTACTGTTTCCAGAATGCACACTTTCAAACATTCACTTTCTGGAGAGTTCCAACTCGCAAGGATACCCCAATAGGTTTAGTTAAAGGGGTCAAAATTCATTCGTAAAAACCCTTTGTTTTCTTCGCTCAGATGGAGTAAATTCCTTGATGTTAAGGCAGTTGTTGAAGATGGTAACAACAACAATGAGGATGACAAATTGCCTGGGTTACCACGGGGGCTGCATCGGCTGAGGGTTTTGAAGATAGGACATCACCACAGCTGATATTGACAACCTACAGGGAGAAAACCAAAAAACACAATGAACCATAATAGCAATTTTTTTGCTCACAGCTTAACACCCAATTCACTGTTATTTCACTTTAATCCATCAGTTCACAGACTTGTTGATAGATTGTATTCACCCTCAAAATTTCACAAAAACAATCAGAAAGATCACAAAAATATTGGTTTTCGGGCTGAAACTGGCATTTTTCTTCAGTAGGATATCATCTTCTATTTTAAACAAGTCTCAAAGCACCTTTTTTTCAAAAGGCCAAAATACAGTATTTCAGTCCCACTGTAATGCCAAAGACACCGGGCCTGACACCCCACACATTGGCAACACTGTAGTGTGGAGTTCTCATTTATATTAATCCCACTATCACATGCTGACTGCTCGTTGTATCTACCTCCATGGCTGAGGGGGTTAGCACGCCAGCAGTCACTGTGAATTCGTAGTACGTGGGAAGGTCTGTCAACAACCTGTGGATGGTTGTGGGTTTCTTCCCTCCATAACTCTGGCCGTATGAGTGAAATATTCTTGAGTATGGCGTGAAACATCAATCAAATGAATAAATAAATCATGATATCATTACAAAGTCAACTTGGAAATACTGACTAATACATATGCTTATGCCTAAATTTTTGGTGCATATTTTCTTCTTTCTGGTAAAACACAATGGTACTCATTATAAAACTCATTACAATTTAACAAAATCAGCTTTTTTTCCTATAAGTTTCTCCCTTCTTAAAGAGCTGCTTTGGTGTCAAAACATCTGTGTCTTAAAAGCAAGGTGAATTGATAAAGACTGGGATAGTCTAAATTGCTTTCCTAAATTGTGAAAATATTGCAGTGAATTAAAACCGATATTGTACGTTTCGTCAGAGTATATGGAAACAAAATATTTCAGTCCCCTCCACTTTGTCTGGTGTGACGTCACCCACGAACACATGACGTCATCAATCGCTGACGTATATCCACAAATGACTCTGCCCTTTCAAACGCTCTTGATGTCATCCCAGCATAAATGCCTTACTCAACATCACATCTGCCTGATTCGACGTCATACAGGGAATATTATCATGTCAGGTCAGACAAATTTTACCGACACAGCCGAAGATTTTGTTTTTAAAAGAATCATCAGTTATATGGGTTATATAGTATTAGTCATCAAAATCATACTGAAACATAGGTGTTAGGATTTCTTTCATATCACTGTAATATTTCTACCCATTCTGTGTTCTGAACAGAGTGGCACTTTAAACTTTCTTTAAATTTTACTTTCCTTTCACCTGTTTTAAACTATTAACATCATCTATACCGTGACAATGAGAAATACTGTTACTCACATAAAACTGCTAAGCATCTGTTTTGTATCTTCTGATGTCCTAGAATTGGCAAAACTTATAAAAGAGCAGTATACAGCTGCCCAGGCACACCACTTCAACTGCAAAACAGAGAAATGATAATATAAATGTAACAGTGAGTCACGGGTCAAAATGTCTGATATTTTCAGGTGTTGTCTTTGTGATGTCTTTGACAAAAATTGAGGTCTTCCAATATGCTTTAAAGGTGTGAGATGTGTTAGATATCACTGTAAAACAATAACTAAGTGGAGAAAATGCAACAATCATTTATATTTATGTGTCTAAAATTATAAATATTTGTGTTTTGTACGACTTGCTCTTGCAGATCATACTTGAAAGATGAATTCTGATAGTAGATATGCAGAGACCGTATTCGTTGTTCAGTGAAGCGAGAGCGTGTTTATTTGGTTTGTCACACACACGTATATGCACAATCCCATGAACCACATTCCCCCTACCCCACTGCACCCCAGCTGTGCCCAATTGCCAAGAATGACAACCAGACACAAGGAATCAGGGGATACACTTTGCAGAAAAATCAGCTACAGTGTACATAAAATAGGGTACCTTGGTTCAATAATAATAATGAATAAAGATAATGATCCAGGATCGAGTGGAAACAGTTAAAACTGATCTCAGATGCTTTTAGCGCCTCATTATTATTACAATATTCTATTTGTTATACTATAACACTAGTAGTGCATCCATTCTTGGCACGTATTAATAGTATTATGAAGGATAATCACTCTACCTTCATCATGAGCCCACACATGCTGAAGATCATGCCAAGGAGATTCATGTAATCAGGGGTAGGGTCTTCGAGTGGTCCTCCTGATGGCGCAGGCTTGTATCTGAAATAAGGGAGGCAATTCAGTCAACTGTGGGAGGTGCACTTCTCAGGATATAATATTTTTGAGTACGCTAGTACACCTTAGAGAAAATCAATGCATGTAAATATACAAGAAATACTGAAGATGTCAAGATGAACTTTTTAATGGCCTTTCTCCAGAAAAATGCCATGTAGGGAATGAGGTATTTAAAATCACTGTGGGCAAGAAATGATCAATATGATTGTAACCGATACTGATTTTGGTCCCCAAAAAGTGCATTCTCCTCAGAGAGGGATGGGTGCTTGAGAAAATGCCAGATATGAAACACTACAGTGGTTCTTGGTATCATTAGCATACAACAAGCAATTCATTACTCTACAAACATAATTTTCTACGAACTTAAGGCTGTGGAGACATATTTGACAGGTAATTTTTGTCCCCAATTGTGGATAGAGTCTGAGATTTCTCTGACCTTGGGTTTGGCCAAATTTTTTCAGCCAATGGTGGCCCCAAACCATAGTCATGACGCTACTGATTTAAAAGGTTGATGCAGCTACCAGGGCAGTTTGTAATGATGTTTGAGACAAAAATTATGTCAATATACGGAAATTTTATAGTTGAGGTTGCTGTCATGTGGTAGAGTTTTCACAAAGAGCATCCGAGAAGTGGCTGTACAACAAATAGCTCTCTTTCAAAGCGTCAATGGTTGGAAGATTTGCATAAAGGCCTAGCTGGTGGACAGACCATGTGCTAAATGGATTTGGATATTAAGTATCCAGAATGCATCGAGCTTTGCCCATGGGGTAGGTAAATACAGACACAATGTGATAACCGTACATGTCATCAGGGCTAAAGGCGCTGACCGGATTTTCGGGCTACAGTTACTCCTCAGGCCGCGTGGGCCCTAGATTCTGTAGTGTTCAAAGACAGTGACCCACCATGTGTGTCCTTGTGTGGACATACATGTACTTGACAAGAGCAGGCGAGTGCGTCAGCTTTTTTCTTAAATGAAGTGCCCGTTGATGTTGGTTTGGAGTCATCCGTTGCCGAACAAAAGTTTGCCAACCCTAACGTCAGCGCAATCTTTGAGAAGCATTACAGCAACAACGGCAACAACAACCCAGGAGAAAAAGACATCCCATTTTCTACCAGACGCAGCGTCATTTCTAATGAACATCGTTAATTACCTGACGACTTTGTTTGGTCTCCTGGGATCCCCCGCATTATTTATCACATTCGACATGACGGAATCGTACTTTTTTATGAAAACACCGCTAGCCGGCGTGTCCAATTCTAAGCGACAGATGTCTCACATGGGAACTGCTAAAAGTTAGTCAGTTTTAATAAACGAAAATCGGACTGCCCCTTCTGTGCATATGTACATTTATTCATCTCATGCAGTCATGCAGATGAAGCTGAGTTTAGTTCTACTGAGAGGAATTGGACTTTGATACTCAAGACTCAGTATAATCTTATTCTAACCCTTAATAACCCTATGGATGACATATGATGATAGAATACTTAAGTGGCTTTCTTGCCCCCTGTCGCCAATATTAAGTCAGTGTGCACTTCTAATATTTTTTAAACTGAAAATTATATCTATGCTGACATATGTAAATATGTGCACAGGAATAAATAAAATTACAGTGCAGTTATGATATCAAACAAGCAACAGGTACCGTAGCTTAAATTTTAGCCAAACACACTGACACAGTCAAACTCATATTTAGGCTAAAACCTCAGCTAGTATACAGGCAGGAGTCTTGTTACGTTCTGTCTTTTATTATGCTTGTCATACGGTGTAAACCATGGAAAATCTTGGGTTTAATTTCGTACGTATATATTCTCGTTTTTAAGTGAAGAAGTAAGTTTGATGAAATTCTTTTGCCATAAGAACCAGTGCTTGGTTAAGGTTTGCAGTAATTCACTGCATTTGGGCGACATTGACAACCAAAATGGCAGAGGTAGCAGTTGACGGTGTTGAGAAGGAAGAGGTAAGCGAACGTTGACAGAGCACGGCGTTGTTTTAATAGATGCATTTACGTTTCTTCTCGGTCACACATTCTTTCACTTATTCTAGAACGCCTAGAAAGCAAATGCATGATGAGAACAACAGTCCCCAGCGTAGGGACTGATCTGCCATACTGACCACCGAGTTGTTAACCGCAACGGCGCAAGCTGCTTTGATCCACTGTTGATTGATTGATTTTTCTGCACGATATTGTAAATTCACGAGCAGTTGTCAGCCTGCAGCATGACAAAGATTAATATCACACCTGTTGCAGTTTTCTGCATTATAAACGACTAGATCGACTATTCTTAAAGCATAGGCCTATCATGCACGGTAGCCAACCATATTAATATTATTTATTTATGTATTTGTTTATTTATTTATCTCATGAGTAATTAAACTTTGTACCGAGGCTAATTTAATAGCCTACTAATACAAATATACTGGTCCACCCATAATTGTCAGGGACCGGCCCCAGTTGGTAGAGTGTCCGCTTCAGGAGACGGGAGACCCAGGGTCAATCCCCGGCCAAGTCAGACGTAAGAGTTTGAAAAAGGAAGTTGTAACTTCCCTCGCTTGTTGTTCAGCATAAAGGGGGTAATGCAGTTGACCGGTATCAGTATAATGGCTCGGGCATGGTAGCCTACTTGCCTCCTGTGGGTCGTCTCAGTGAAGCAGCACAAGATAAAAGAGCGGTGGAAATCTGTCCTGCAACAAGGAGGGACATTACATGCATTTTTAGGACTCCTTTGTCATCATATGAGTGAAAAATTGTTAAGTATGACATTAAACCTCAAGTACTCACTTTATTTTCAGCACCAGTATATAATATGACTTGGTGGCGCAACATGCCTAGCTAGTGTCTTCGGCAAAGTGTTTTCGTGAGGCGGCACTATCAATATATTTAGTCCAATGGGACAAGCCTGCTATACAAAGGAACCTTTTCCATTTCCCTTATGTTTTTTCCAACTGCATGAAAATATTAATGCCAAGAAATACTGTGAAGATTGTCTTCCTTAAGAGTTGACCAGCAGTATTGACTATTTTCTCATAAATTCGTACCAGTGCTCAAATTAAGTACAACAAAAGCAGCAGAATTTTTGCTGACCCATTAAACATTTGCAGCATAGTACTCACATCATCTTTACCTGCGACCGGCCCGGATAGCACAGTTGGTAGAGCGTCCGCTTCGGGACCGGTAGATCCAGGATCAATCCTTGATCGAGTCACACCTAAGACTTTAAAAGAGGAAGTTGTAACTTCTCGCTTGGCGTTCAGCATGAAGGGGATAGTGCAACAACTGGTTTGACCCGTATCAGTATTATGGCTCGGGCGGGGCGGCTTGCTTGCCTTCGGTAAGTCGTCTCAGTGAGGCAGCACTAAATAAAAGAGCGGTGGAAATCCGTCCTGCAACAAGGAGGCACATTACACGTACATGCACCCTAATGATTCCTTCGTCGTCATATGACTGAAAAATTGTTGAGAACGACGTTAAACCCCATGCACTCACTCACTCTTTACCTGCAGATGGTCAGGGGTCTCCCCTTGACTCTGCCTGCTTTCCCCTCCATAATGCTGGCTTTCGTAGCATAAGTGATGTAGTTTTGAGTACAGCGTAAAACACCAGTCAAATAAGTAAATTAATTTAATATACACAAGCTCTGACATTATTTTCCATTCTCTTGGTCATGTTGAGGTATAGATTTTCCCTATTTTTGTGTGTGTTTAGTGCATATAGTTTGTGTACCAGAACCTTCATTCCTGGATTTCCTGTGAGTCAGTGCTATTTGATAGGGAACTTTATAAACACATGCTTGTACAGGGGGCTAGCTTCTGTGGCCTTGTGGCTGGCATGCTAACACAGCACAATGACCCAGGATCCTCTCGCCAGTGTGAATGAGTTGAAGTCCAGCTTATGCTGACTTCCTCTCCGACCATAACTAGGGAGGTCTGCTAGCAACCTACAGGTGGCCATGGATTTCTCCAGGGCTATGTCTGCTTTGCTCTTACCATGATGCTGGCTGCTATTGTGTAAATGAAATATTCTTTATTCTCAAATAAATAAATACATACCTGAAATTTTTTTCTTTTCACTTTTTTCAACAGGTGTACGAAGATGCAGCAGAAACCATTCAGATGTAAGTATCTGCATCAAGTGATAAACTTTTTTATCCTATACATTTTATTTCCTTGTCAACTGACAGTGCATTCATGTGTGAAGTACATTTCCATGCTGTATATACATATCTCCCTCAGTCATGTGCATCATTAAAGGGTTCGATTCAATACACCATAACACAACCACAAATGTGTTCTTCAGATTTTTATGTAACATGTTGTTGCACTCATCAGTACATACTTGTGTCCTCTTAAAACTTCTGGGCTTGGTTTTTATACATGACCAAGAATTCAATGTAAGATACATACTATCTACCAAGTTGGCTGTCAAAATTTACCACCCATCATACAGTAATAGCCCTTGGCCAGTGTTTTTTATACAGTGGCCATCAGATTTAGAGGTGAAAGAAATTGCCTGGGGGTAAAGCATGAACCTTTGACCAGTTGCTGACAAACTTTTGCACACCACATCGGTGGAAGACAAGTGATCTACAACAGACTGTGAAAATGTTCACATGAGTATTGCTGATCGCTCTGACAAGCCTCTCAAACAGTGCAGGGGGAGGATCCACAACTTCTCTGCCGAAGTCTGGAATTGAATCCACACATTGTGTGTCATAGCCATTTTTCTGTACAACGTGTATAATGTGCTCATGATGCATTTCAGCTGTCTGTAATTCTGACTGCCATGGTGTAATGTTATAGGATAAGACAGCACCTGGCACAGACATGTATCGAAATGAGAATGCTCAAGCGTTCTGAAAAACATCATACTTTATTTTTCTGATGAGATTTTGCCAGATAAAATGTAAACAAATGGCGGCCATCTTGATAATTTTATCCAATCAATGTGTTGCTTTCAGATTTGCGACAAAAGCTGTGACATAGCCTTTACCCGTCCAGACTATACTCATATTCAGTCCAATAATCAAATGGTTTGTTGGAGCTAATGCGAGGAAGAGAGCTGATCCTAGAAGCCTCCATGTCATGCCTCCTGTCGTTAGATCTACATGTGACTTACTGCATGTGTTGTAATTGTTTTAGAATGGGAAAAACAACATATAGATAAATATATTTTACCACAGCAATAAAATTGTATTTATTACATAAAATAGTGATGCTGTTGACAAAAAAGACAACAACTGGGCCTCAAGGAATGCCTTTGATGACATCGCAGATACGGAGCTGGTGTTTCTTATAAATGGTAGTGGGCCTACTGTATGAACAGTTCAAGCAGTGGAAGAATAATACGCTTATCATTCCACTGTGTCTAATTTCCAGGAAAGCATCCGTAATTGATTTATCACTTGGACTCTCATAACCAATGTCGGTAACATTTTCTACCACAGGCTACTACTTAGCCTATTAAACAGAAATACTGATGACATAGGGAGCTAGTGTGAAAGTGACGACATTTTGCTCTCTATGATGGAGACGTACTGAAGCTGTGTCAAGATCAAATTTCATTAAAGTTAAACTTGGTTGAAAAAAATGTTAAAAATTTTATTGACCATTTAAGTTATTTTGAATAGTAGTTTTTCAGTGAACCTAGCATTAAGCAGATGCTGTCTCATACTTCAATTTTTCCCATCCACTATAAGACACCAACTAAATACAAGAAAGGTGAAATATTCAATCTATCCCATCTAAATCAATCTAAATAAACTATTGATCGACTTAATTAACCTACCCTGATAATCAAGTCTCTAAAATTGAAAACAGTTACTCTTCTTTCTTTAATCTTTGGAAAGTATTCTTGGTACCCAACCAGTACGGTTACCCAAAAAGTCACATAGATGTATATATGTATATGCATCATGCTAGAAAGGCTTTAAGCTGTCTGTGAATGATTTGTCCTTTTATGGTCAACTTCTAAATTACCCGGTAATTGGTTGTATCCATGTGAACCTGATGGTACTATTCTACAGTTACCTTCATTCCAATCATCTACAATTTATTTCCAATCTCAATCACTAGTACTTAATGAAAGTCCTGAACTAGGGTACCACTTTACCCTATGTTATGTGAATGTATATAGGCCCGGGTCTGACTGGCTGATTTACTATTACCTTTCACTAAAGAGGCAATATGGCCTGATCCATCTCCAGCTAGACTTGATTGGTTTTTGTCAGGAATTTGGCAAAGTGCCAAAAATCCATACTCCATGGCTGTGCTCAGACTTCCAATGTTCAATCTACATGTCCACTCATGGAATGTCCACTTTTGTAAGTTAAATACATGCATTTAACTGTTGCCCAGGCATGGGAAGGCTATCAAACAATTTAAACACATAACACCAAAAAAACGCAAAACAAATAGGAGTCCAGATTATCGATGTTGGTTATTATTCAACCTTTTCACGATAATGTTTTGTCTCTAAAATCAAATTAAGAATGTACATAAATTGTGCTAAAAGTTGCTCTTTTATGTGCGAAAAGGTTGAGGAATTAAGGTATGTGTATCAGGGCTTAGACGTCATAGATGTCACGTCTGTGTAGACGTATAAGTTTCTTAGATCAATTGCACTACTTTCCGTTTTCGCAAAATGTTTTGTCAAACTTTAACTGGTACTGTTGCCGCGATATGGCTGAAATATTGCTGATGTGACATTAAGTCATTGTCATTCATTCTCCTGATACTGTATTAGAATGGGGAAGATTTCTTTGTGAAAATAAAGTATTTTGAAATAAATTTTTGAAGTGTTATAAGCAGTATTACAGGGAAAAATGCATCTCTTTGTTTTTTTTAATGATGTAACATCAGTGGTGGTGCCACTTTGTGAATTACAATGTATTTACTCCGATGGTTTTCACGGATCAAAAAACTTTGTACTTCACCTTTATCAGGTGCATATTCACAAAATCAGATTGTCACGTTATAAATAAACAGAATGTCACACATTGATGGTTGCATGAATACCATAAATATTGCTCACATGAAAGGTTGTAAGAATAACAAATTTGGGTCTAGCGGGTTATCTTTCCTCTCTCACTCACTCACTCACTCAATACTTATGGTATACAACCGTCACTGCATGTGCAATGCCTGCTGTAGCCTATTTTGTAGACATTCAACAATGTACAGCATTAAATAGTTACTGGATATGTAAATAAAGAAATATTTTGTTTATGTTTTATGAAAGGTGTATATGTGTGAAATAAAAGGTCAGCTTACTGTGGAAAAAGGAAATATAAAAAATGCAGGTGTTATCTTTATTGCGACTTTATTGGTCTGTTGCAGATAGACAGTAACAGTGTTTTAGCGTAATACAACATAAATACATGTACATGATCTGATGATATATCAAACCATATCTGTGACTGAGCTTGTGCAGGTGTGCGATAAAGTGAGTGCATCTAATTAACTATAAATTGTATTGTAGGGATTCTCACAAAGCTGATCACTGAATCAGGTGTGCATAGATGCAGACGAAGTTGATGTACAATTAAAAGGGCTCAATTTTCGCTCTTGCCAATGTTCTAATTAAATGTTAATCAGTACAGTGTTCATAAAGCTGGCACTAATATAGCACTGTATTTAGTAGCATAGACTGTATTTAATAGTCCCAGGATAAAGGAAGAATTTTCTTGTTTATTACTTGGCAGAATATGCTGTAGAAATTAGCTAATGTTTGGTCAGGCTCAAAGATGTTGTAGTGATGGTCACTGTTATCTTACATGTACATGCATTTTTTCAATCCCTGCTACAGAGGTGGTTAGAGCGCCAGCATGGCTCAATGACCCAGGAGCCTCCCACCCATGCAGTCGCTGTGAGTTCAAGTCCAGCTCATGCTGACTTCCTCTCCGGCCATACGTGGGAAGGTCTTGCAGCAACCTGTATAAGTGAAATATTCTTGAGTACGGCGTAAAATGATAATCAAATAAATAAATAAATCAATGCCTACAGGTACATGCATGTAGGTATAGGAAAACAGACATCTGTGAAGGTACGCGCATACCTTCAGTCCACCTGTCCAGAACCACAGTTGGGAAATGTCCCATATCTGGCTTTTAATCTGTGTATTAAAGTAAAACAAAGCTAAAATATGAAGTAAGGTTCATCATAAAGACTGCTGAAAACTATGTGTAAAAATACTTCCCTTCATTTTTTCACATTTTTTTGAGAGTGTTGAAAGGCATTCAAATATTTGAAAACTATAGTGGGCTTTATGAGCCATATTGATGGTATCTAGGAACTCAGATGTCACATCATCTTTTTTCCTGATGTTCACCAGAAGGAAGGAATTTTGGGAAATACTATTTAAGTAATCTTTCGCTCACGGATAAATCGAGTCATTCCAACATTCGGGGTGGTGATTAGAGTTGGATAAACTTCCTGTGACGTCAGAGTTCCTAACCTCTGATAGAATGGTCCATAAAGCTCACCTTAGAAGTCAAATGTTAGTGCATAGTGAAGCCTACTTTGATTTTTAGAGGTATTTTCCTGTAAAGAGTGTGGTTGATATTGTCTTTTTGTTAGCTAGTCTGCTATTACATCACATAGTTGCTTACATATCTTACCACGGTCACTTACATTATGGTAGTACAGGAATTGTAATCAGCTGAGTGTCCCTGCTATTGATCAATAGTTATTCGGGATTTTTTTTCTAGTAGATGTGCCTTATCTTGAAGATCAGTATACAATGTATGTAACAGTAATAATTGCATTGCATGGGACAGGCATTATGCTTTGTATCCAGTCACTGGCTACGAGATGGCTGAAATATTGCCGATGTGGCGTTAAGCCCTAATCATTCATTCATTCATTTGTATCCAGTTCAGTATTAAACTTTGATTCAGTGTGTCATAGTCAAACAGTAACTGTCAGAATTAATCTGTATGTTATACTGGGGTTGGTGTTCACAGTATTGAACTGTAAATTTGTGTAATTGGATACGTGAGTCTGATAGCAGATAGACAGACTAACAGCTGCAGGGAGGCGCATGGGACATCAGCTGATGTATTGATTAGCATTTGGGAGTATGCTTATAAAATTCTCAACCCTTCAGCGTGCACTTAATGCTCAATTCTTACTCACATGCGTGTTTACAGCCCACTCACCTGATCGCCCGTGAATTGTATACTGACATCTGCTGGGTTAAGATATATGAACACTCGGGGAATCAAGTCACTATGGCTTTTCATTGTGAGATCAAATATGTATACAAAACAAAATTAAACTATAAAGGAGTAATCAGGTTTACAAAATTGGGAAATGACAAATTGTTGCTTTCTAATTGTACGAAATAATTGCAGGTGTAAGATGAACTGGTAATTCATATAAAGGTGAAAGCATGGTGAAAGTACGCTTTTGTTAGTATGTAAATGGACCCAGTCTTTGACTCATTATAGCACAAATTTCAATTTACATGGGGTATGATAAAACTGTGAAGCCAAATGTCTTGGCAGTTCGTTTCTGGACATAGATGTCAGTGGAGCTGAATTAATCATAAATAATTAAATCTATGATCTTGTTATGCACTGCCACAGGGGAATTATCCTTGTCTGTCATTGAAAGGATATTTCCATATCATTATGCATTGCATGATTTACTGGCATACGTGTACATGTGCTTACAGCAGAAGACAGCTTTAATATCAGTCACAGTATACACACACTGAGTGTTACTTCGTGGTGTTCATTTAATGCACGTTGACGAAGGGGCGGATGAACCTTATAAAATTTGTGGCAGTGAGTGGGAGGGGCCTGAAGCAAAGGAATTGCTATTCCAGCCCTTTAGGCAATGGTCCAGGGGCTGCCTTGGCCCTGGAAGCTCTGGCCTTTCAGATAGCCAGTGCCATGTCTAAGGTGATTTTGGGTATGGTAACTAAAAGCATTAATTGGTGAAAGATAAATTAATCAGGTCTTTCAGTGGCATGTCCTATTGTTTGGCATATTTGGAGTTTTCAGGCAGCCAAAAGGATGATGAACCAGAGGCCTCATAGGCCCCAAAAGTTCTGAACTTTGGGTTGCATGTAGGCAGAGGAACATTATTAGACAATTTTTTTATCGTAAAAATTGTGAGAAACAATGGGGATCTAGTTTGTTGGTCTTGAGACTGGGACACTACCATCCCAGCCAAATAGATGATTGTCCACGGGCTGCTAAGGTCCTGAAAGTTCTAGGTGTTCAGTTAGCCGGCCACACATTTTTAGGCGATTTTTGGTGACTCCAATCATGGTAGGAAGGCAGGATAAACAGGCCTTTCTGCATTCATCATACATAATTTTGTTGGCAAATAGTCAAGGGTTTAGACTATTTTGGTTCTTAATCTAGGCATCAAAACACACATTCGTTCACCAACGTTCAACACAGGCCACTAAAAACTATAATCAACCAAATGGGGGCCAATTTATGCAATATCGTGATAACAATCAGAACAGAATATACATATATATATATATATATATATATATATATATATATATATATATATATATGGCATATTACAAATTTAGTCATGCTTCGTGCTTACCCCCAAGCATGGCAAGTAATTGTCATAAAATATGACTTTTGGCGTGAAAGTTTACAATTTCCCAGTAGGATTTCATCCTATCTTTCATGCAAACTTTAAACCACTTTTCTGACAGTAATTTTATTAATCTCAGGAACAATGAGCAACGTATATGAGTAATAATATTCATTAAAGTCACATCGACTAGAGAGTACCTTTTTATTTTTTTAATGCATATTACAAAATGCACTTCAGTAGAATTTTGTTGTTAGCCTAGCAAGAAAGAGCAATATATCACAGTGAGTTAAAGTCCCACGACCTCTAACCACGAAACACATGAGGTACAGGTTGAGGTCAAGCCTTGTCACGGACAGGGAATTTGTAGATTCCCTCACTCAGAACGGTTGTGGACGCCTTGGTGACAATATTGGTTGATGGCACTTATGTGGCCATCTGCGAAGTTTTACGTCACATTGTCACACAGTATGAAAGTCTGTATTTCACACATGGGAAAGTTTGTCAGTAGCTTTACGAAGGTGGCAGGTTTACCCAAGGCACTCCGGTTTCCTCCACCTTTTGATACTGACTGCCTTCGGATAAAAGAAAACTTTCTTGAGTATGTGGTAAAATAACAGTTTGAGTCCACATACAAATCCTACCTTAGTTTAAAGGGAAGATATGAAAGAAATTCACCAACATTGATTTTTGGTTGTTGTAGCCTTTATAATTATAGTGTCATCATGAATACAATTATGTAACTTCTGTATTTATCTGTCTGGATTAACCAGATCTAAATATTTAAAGTGTTTAATATTAATATTATTATTTACAGTCACTGTTTTACTGGATTACTGAATTAACCAGATCTAAATATTTAAAGTGTTAATTATTAATATTATTATTTACAGTCACAGTTTTACTGGATTACTGAATTAACCAGATCTGAATATTTAAAGTGTTAATTATTAATATTATTATTTACAGTCACTCTTTTACTGGATAACTGGATTAACCAGATCTGAATATTTAAAGTGTTTATTATTAATATTATTATTTACAGTCACTCTTTTACTGGATAACTGGATTAACCAGATCGAAATATTTAAAGTGTTAATTATTAATATTATTATTTACAGTCACTGTTTTACTGGATTACTGAATTAACCTGATCTGAATATTTAAAGTGTTTATTATTAATATTATTATTACAATCACAGTTTTACATAATGGTATGCAGGTATGCATTGAAAGTAATTGATAGCTGACACACTGTGTGAAATGGCATGTCTGTAGTTGACATGTAGTCAGTTCACAGCTAAGAAAGGCACCTTTATGCCTGTAAAGGATTTGTGATAATATATGCAGTTGTTTTTTTACGGCTGGACCCTGCATCTCCTTGGTCCTCAGCTGTATGCCAGGCCAATGTATTGTCAACTGGATTATTGGTTGTAAAGAATATTAAACAATACTATGCTGATCAATACATAATATAGAATTACTTAACTTACAACGACAGATGTCTCAGAATATTAGTATTCATTCCAGAGACAAAGAAAAGACAAAGTATTCCACATGAAGCTTTCAAATGTATACCTTTTTATTTTTGTGATGTTGGCGTTTATATTAAGTAAAATTTCACACAAGAAAAGCCAGAGTGCTCTTTTCAACTTTAACCAACCAGGTGAGACTTATTTTTTAACTTGAGAATGTGCCTGTTTCCATTGAGAATGATGGGACATCATGTTTCTGGTTTCTCTAACATGGTATATTCCATGGCCTAATAAGAATCACAAATTAAAAGTTGATTTACTGAGTTACCAGGCACGTTAAAACGAAGTCACTGTGGATTTTCTTAGGGTTTGTCTCCATCCCTCTACCGAAATAATTAGGGTTATATTATTTGTTGTTTTTTCTGTCAACTTAATGGAGCCCTCCCTAGTTCAATCTAACTTTCATTAATTTGACTCAGTTTAGTAAAAGCCTTTAGTTTATAACATGTTATTATGAATGAATGAATCAATGATTAAGGCTTAACCCCACATCTGCAATATTGCAGCCATTTTGTGGCAAGAACATGTTTGAAAGATGAGACCATAAATTGTTTTCATTGCAACGAGAACATCCAAAATCAAACAAAAATAGACAGGTATTTTTGTAACAATCAGAACAGACATGAAAGACAAGATTTAAAGAACTGTGATCAACAAAAATCATTTGAAATTAATTCAACATAGTTCTTAAACAATGACCTTCAATATCATAAAATATAGTTACACAATAGACTTAAAATATATTTTAAATATCTATCTACAGCATCGCCAGCAACACTGATTTTAATTTTGATCTGGACCTATTCTGTTCACCGGGCACACACAGGAGAGCTCTAAGTTTACAATAGTCAACTTCCCCCCCACCCACCGCCCAAGCTTGCGTAGAGGGCTGAAGCCCTTTTCTTTTTACGTCGGAGACCCATGATGGGACATTGCTCGGTAAAACTGACTCTGATAGTGTTGGGTTTATAATCCTACATATGCTGTATGCTGTATGCACCAACTTGCATCTTCATAAAACCAGGAACTTCTCTCCTTGATCTCTTGTAATTTATGTACTCCCCAAGGGCGCTGTTCAGGTATATTTGTAGACGTATTTCCCATTCTGGATAGGAAGCTGCTTTTAACATGTATAGCTCAGATATATATGCCAAAAACTCAGCAAGGCTTGTATGATACCATAGGACTAACTGTGTTTGTTGTGGGAGTTGATAATGTCAGGAAGTGATGTTATCATGTAACCACATTGACTGCTGACGTTACTTAGGTGTAGCTTTAGACATATTTGCCATTCTGTTTCTGCTGTTAACAGGTATAGGTTACTCTTCATGCCACAAACTCAGCAAGACCTTTATGATGGCATAGCCCTAGCTACATATACGTTAGTTGTGGGAGTTTATAGATGTTATGACGTGATCACAAAGGGACAGCTCCCACTGCTAAAGTGTAGTTTTTAACGTATTTGCTATCCTGGTTATGAAACTCATGTAAACACATATTTCAGAAGATATATCAGCAAGGCCTTTGTTATGGCCTTTATGATGGCGTAGGCCTAGCTGTGTTAGTTGTGAGTGTTGATGGTGTCAGGAAGTGATGTTATGACTTGACCACAAATGGACCGGTTGTACACACTGTCCTGATCAACCAGTGAGACTCAAGCCTACGGATCAATACCTCCACTCCTCCACAGCTAAAGGCAAGCTTGGAAAGCTTGTACAGATTAGCAGTACAGGCGCTAGACACTTTACTAAGGCCTGCAGCCTTCAAAAGTCGTTGGGATATATAAGGATAGTTACCAGAAGACACAAAGGAATTTTCATCGTCTGATTCTGGATACCAACAAGTTTTATGCATTGTGTCCATGTTGTTGCCTCCAGTTAACTGTACTTACTGTATAGCTTTTCATTCCAAGGAAAGAGACATCTTTGTCCAGATTTTGGTGTACTCTTGCTTGTGACAGCTGCTGCTGGCTTTTAGGTCAATACTGAAATGTTTTTCAGAGCAGTTGAAGTCTAGACACGTAGATAAGGTGTCTAAACCAGCCCTGAGAATGCCAGGAAGAAGTTTGTGGGATGGGATGGTGTGATGTTATGTGCATTTATTTGTTCATCGTGTTAACAGTGCGCCTGAAGGCTCAGATCAATGCAAGGTTGATTTAGCTGTGAATTTTTCAAGAAGGATTAAAAGCACTTGTGCAGTACCTGTGTGCGTCTTCGAATATCTGTAGGGTTTGAGTGAAGTAACTTGAAACAGGATTTTTTAGCCAACAGAAATTCCTCTTGTAGACCAGAAAATTGTTATCCATTTTCTTGAACTGGTGGGTGAAAGAAAATGAACAGGAACTGCCAGCTTTTATGGGCATGATCACTCAACATTTCCCGCCTACACAAGCCAATTCCAGGCTGTGTAAAAATACATCATTCTTGGCTTTTATGTCACAGTGCTTGTGAACTACCTTTTTGCTTTGCGAGCACAAGTATACAGAAACAGTGATGTATTACAGACTATAGTGCACCACTTGGACTGACTTGGTTTTGGCATGTTCCCCAGTGACCAAAGAAGGTTGAAAACTGATCTTGTTTCATCATTCTAGATGTTTGTCAATCTTAGCATTCCTGTTGGCTATCAAAACGAGAGCGAACATACATGGTGATGCATATAGACTTCCTATCAACAAGGAATATGAACTGTTAAGAAACCTGACATACGAGTTAAAACCTTTGTGAATATAGGCGTCTACTGTATACTGCTCTACTAGTGCATATATAAAATATCCCTTGGCAATAACTGTGGAACACTGTATCGCCTATAAACAGAGAAAGAGAAATCGAGAGAGAGAGAGAGTTAGTTAGTTCCCTGAGAGATTCTGGAACATGTGCCAAGGTGTTGGGCCTGTCTGCTCTCAGCCTAATACACCCCGAGGGTAGGGCCTAAATCTTTTCATTGGAATATAGCAAATTATAAGTGGCATCATTTGCTGTCAAAGGGATCTGCGGCATCATGGATGGTACAAGTATCCATGATGGGAATGAGGTTGGGGCAGAGCTGGAAGGTACATGTAGCTCTCCCTGTGACCGCTGTCAGGAGGAAGGTTTTCTCGCTGGGGATACCTTCAGTCATACCCATCCAGTCGTCAGGTAAATCAGATTATTGTAATGAGTTCTATAATGATTTGCATCGATCATTGTTCAAGTGGTCATGTGACAAAATAATCATATACTTGTATATATTTTGGTGGTGGGAAAATCTTTGCCAGAAATATGTACTTGGTTGTCTAAAAGCAATGTGGATATATATGGTGTCCAAGGTAACAAAGACTGTTATTGTTTGTTGTCTTAATTTTGGGGGGATAAATAGAGGGCACTTTGCATTATTTTTTTGATGTAAGGCATGTAAGGTAGTTTTTATTTCTTTTTCAGTCAGATGTAGTCAGTGGCATTCTCGCTTGTTCATCTTTGCCTTGTATTATTATAAGTTAATGTCTTAGGATTGACCAGTTTAATATACCCCTTGGCAAATGTGTAAGTGTCTGCAGAGTACTAGTGCACGTAATTCTTCAACTTTTTGCATGTTTGCAAGGTGTTTATTCAAGCATATTCTGAGGGCATTGTTCTGTGTTGACTGACAACAGTATACTTTTTGTGAAGCTCTGAAACTAGCCAATCCAACCAATGTAGTTTTGTCTCCAAAATCAAATTAAAAAGTTGTATAAACTGCACTGAAAGCTGATCTTGCATGTGCAAAAAGGATGAGGAATTAGGGATTTTTCCACAGATGAAGATTAGCAGAAACCCCTTTGGATGTGGCGGTATACATGTAGTAGCAGATCAATAAAGTGCTATTCTGTTCAGTAACAGCCTGATATACTCCAATGGCAACTTTCCAGGCATCTATACAGACTATCTCTTTTCACAAGTTGAGCCCCCAGACCATAGGATTCTACTGGCATACATCACAACATCCATCAGAACACCAGCTATATAGCAGTAATCAGATTTAAGCACGTACATCAATCAATAACCAGTCAATAATGTAAGTATGTTACTTGTGAAATGAATTGGAGAGCTGACAAATTCTTCAGCAGGTTGTGAGGTGGCATTGAATATGTATACCATCTGCAGTGTATTGTCCTGTGAAATACCTTTTCATACATGTACTTCAGTCTCTCAGTGGGTTAATGTATATAATTCTGTTATCTCGATCGAGAATTGTGGTTACGTAATGTCTCTCTGTGAGAGAGACAGGCTTCAGTTCATCTTGGTGAACATATCTCAGTATATATTTATATATATATTTGTATATACATGTATATATGCAGTGAATTTTAAAGTTATTGAGTGTGTATTGGTTAAAGGATTATTCTTTGGGTTGTGCTGGGATTTGAACCCAGATCTTCTCATTTAAAATCCACCACCCTAACAACTGACCTGTTGGGAAATTTCCACCTACTAAGAGTACTGCAATTATATGCATTACAGACAACTTTCCATTGCACTAATCCCTTCTCTCAAGAGACATCCATGGAGATTGGTCTCATGAAAGCCTGACACCTTTTTGAGCCTGTTCAGTCACTGCACCAGTGAATAAATATACGTTGAAAGATTTACTCTGTGGGCCACTCTGCCCTCTATATATGCCAAATCCAACAGTCAACCAACTGAGGTTAGCAGGAGAATTGCATGTGCAAGTAAATGTACTGCATGTATGTCTGTTACAGATATAAGCACATACTCCTTACAGCGCATGTGTTGTTCGCTACATTGGCTTTACTGCCAATACCAGGCTGATGTGATGTTTGGGGCAGATGGGCTTGTTTAGGCTTATATATAGCCTCACCAGTGGTGTCCTCACTCAGACCTATTTAATCAGCATTCATTAATCAAATTGTTTCAGGTGTTGGTTAGAATCATGTTGTGCATACTGCTGATGGAGAGGCTAAATCTGTGTAAAGTATTGTTAGAAACATTGTTAAAAAGATTGAGACAAAGTTTTTGTGTTTCATGACATCACTTCCTGCTTGATCACCCTGACCCATGAGTAACCTTGGCATTTTTGAAGATTCATGTACAAAATTTCTAGTGGTGGAAGTGATATAAAGTGAAAGGTAGAGAACAACTTAAGGACTGCCTAAAGGAGTAAAGTTTGATTAATTTCATATCTGACAAACTTTATAGTGCTGACATCAAAACTATCATTTTATGGTCCTTATGTGGTTCTGAAAGCGCAGATTCATACACTAAACTTTAGGTGAAATAGGGAACGCCTACATATAGTGGTAATGAAGTGAAACCAAAAGTTACGTGAAAGATGCACTAAGGATACATATATGTAGTGGTAATGAAGTGAAGCTAAAAGTTGTTATGTGAAAGCTACACTAAGCATGCATGTATGTATTTTTAATGGAGTGAAGTGTTGCCGATAGATTCCCAGCCTCTGGCTGTAAATAAATCTATTTACTATTAACTGTATACATTATTTATCTTAATACTTTAATCCCCTCACTTACAACTTACTAGATGGCCTTTGGTCAGGGGCATAATTCCCTACTGAGTAACCTTCCTGTAAGTGAAATATGTATCACTAGTTTAGGCCTGCTCAGAACTGGTTCTGTCATGCCACTAAGCAACCATTGTGTATAGCCCACCTATAAAGGTTCACCACACAATCACAAGAGGAGGAAGACAGAGGACTCCAGAGACGATTCCAGAGTGCATTAGATCATGATGTACCATCTACCACAGTTTTGGTGTGCTTCTGTATAGAGGAGGAATCACAATCTTTGAATGATGTAAATAGAGAATGTGACAACAAGTAGACCTGAGTCTTGACTTTGTGTCATTCTGTAAACCAACAATGTTATCCGGCTTCGCTTTATCAGCAATCACCCCTGGTGGCAGAAGCTAAAATTTGTGTGAAAACTGCTCTAAGCATACATGTACATAGTTGTAATGAAGTGAAGCTAAAGGTTATGTGAAAACTGCACTAAGTATACATCTATGTAGCCGTAATGAAGTGAAGCTAAAAGTTATGTGAAAACTGCACTAAGTATACATCTATGTAGCCGTAATGAAGTGAAGCTAAAAGTTATGTGAAAAGTGCACTAAGCATACAAGTATATAGTTGTAATGAAGTGAAGCTAAAGGTTATGTGAAAACTGCACTAAGTATACATCTATGTAGCCGTAATGAAGTGAAGCTAAATTTATGTGAAAACTGCATTAACCATACATGTACGTAGTTCTAATGAAGTGAAGCTATATGTTATGTGAAAACTGCACTAAGCATACATGTATGTAGTCGTAATGAAGTGAAGTTAAAAGTTATGTGAAAACTGCAGTAAGTATACATGTATATATAGTTGTAATGAAGTGAAATAAGCCAAAAATGATGTGTATTATGCTGCACTGAGCATTTGGTCTGATATGAGAGTGTTATATAATCAAGTTAAGAAAATCATGCACTGTTTGCATCCAAATATCATGAATTTTGCTATTACCTTCTAATGAGTTAACATACATGTACGTGTACAATGTGCTTTGCCTCTTTGCCACCTCTCACTGACTCTGGTAAATGCATGTACGTTATCTGTGTATGCATTGCAATGTTTGTCTGTGATAAAAAAAGAGGATACTTTTCAAATTATTCTTTTTTTTTACTTTTTTGTACCTGGTTTGAATTGATCCTAATGGATATCCTAGGGTGCGATCAATGACTCGATCGCTGCCATGGCAACACAGTGTATATAAGCTGATGTTAAAGGATGTGTCTTTGTACTCAGAGCTGAATTCATTTCCTTGGAATCTTGGAATCAATGAGATGACCTTGTTGACAGTCTGTTAATTGTGTTTTGATATGTTGTGTCTCTCAGGAACCTTATTTTGTGGGACGATAAGACTCCTGCCATGCTGTAATACCGCAGCCAAACTTAGATGTATGAGCATTTTTTTTTTCAGCTGACCTGCATTTTCATGTAGATGTGCATGATTTTGATTTGGTTGTAGATAAATTTGAGCAGTTGGAGGCATCTCTCTTATTTTCAGCCAATTTTAGTTGTATCAGTTGTACAAATTAATACTTTGCCAAAAGCAGATGGTGTACCCATCTAAAGCACTTCAGTTTCTTTTAACTGAGAAGTATCACGTTTATAGACTGGAAAATTCCTCAGAATAGCAATACATGTATAAGCAAATACATGGTAATCTTGCTTCAGGGTACATGTATATTGCCTGTCCCTCAACATTCCATAATTGTTGTTGTTGCTGATAACAGTTCATAGCTATATGTGTGCAGGGGACATTGCCATATCCTAGCCGAAGCTTCTAGGCCAAGGATGAACTACATATATGATGGATGACATGATGTGGAAATTTGCTGTGTAACAAAACACACTGTTGTCAGCCCCTACTGTGTTTTTGAGGATAATAAATCCTCAAAATACCGGAAAGGAATGCAATAATTCAGAGCCCATTGCGATTTTGCCATTGGAGCTGCCTTGGAGCCATCTTTGATTTTAGAAAGCTTTCGACATTTGCACCAGATGCGTTGTACTTTTAATACATTTATATGATCCGCAGACAGTTTGTGCCCAGTGAAATGACATAAGCTTAGATTTTATTCCATACCTATAAATATTGACCACCTTTTTATCTTTTTTTTATATTTTTGAAAGAATAAAAATGTACAAGCTGACCTTGCAACGTGCATTGTTTACCAGTATGAAAGTATCTATATTTTAAGACTATGTTCTATTTGTTTTAGGGATTCCAGTATAGACTTGCAGACAGGGATAGAGCAAGCTGGGATTGCTCTAAACCTATTCCTTAACAACCATTATCAGGAGGCAAAGGACCGTATGGCGCCATGGTCAGTATACGGTTGTGAGTGAGTAAGTGAGTGAATGCTTGGGGTTTAACGTCATACTTAACAATTTTTCAGTCATATGATGAAGAAGGAATCCTCAGAGTGCATGTAATGTGTCCCTTTGTTGCAGGACGGATTTCCACTGCTCTTTTACATAGTGCTATTTCTCTGAGACGCCTTACCGAAGGCAAGTAAGTTGCCCCGCCTGAGCCATCATACTGATACGGGTCAACCAGTCATTGCACTACCCCTTCGTGCTGAACACCAAGCGAGGAAGTTACAACTTCCTCTTTTAAAGTCTTAGGCGTGACTCGACCCAGGATTGACCCTGGATATACTGCTCCCATAGCTGATGCTCTACCAACTGTGCCATCGGGGCCACTCTGTGGACTGGACACAACTGTACTCAACTCTCATGCTTCCCTTGTTCTGTCTGGTGGCCATTTGAGAGAGGGAAGGGTGGTGGTTTACTCTTGGTGACACTCTGGGCTCTTTCACCACTTCAACTGCCTGCCTTCATATAAAATCTTGATTATAGCATGAACACCTTTGCAATGAAATAAAAGAAGATGGCCTGAAATTTTGCTCATTTTTGAGTGTACATCTTGCCTGATTTCAAGAGCTCTCTTGACCTTGGAAAGGCATTTTTAGATTTATTTGAAAGGTACATGTAGGATGATGCCCTACTGGGAAAAAAAAAAAAGTTTCAGCACCAAAAGTAATGTTTTATGCAACTTTGGGTGAAATTTTATTATAACTCCCCCCAAATATATATACATGTACTGTGAGGAGAATCACTCTAGAGGTTACTCAACACATCTTTGTAGTGAAGGTACTGTCATGTATACATGTTCTGATATATATCTCCTGGTACAGAGTTACACATGTACATGTACTAAGTTATGGCCTGTGTTGTTTCAGGGCTGACCGAAGTATGTACCATGCCCTAAGTTATGGCACCATAATGTATATACAGGCCGTCATGACATTTGACATGGTAAGTTGTCTGTTTTATTGTTGTTTTAATGAGAATAGAGCAGACCCAGTCATCAGTATAATTTAGAAAACTTATTTATTTAAATTTATTTATTTATTTATTTATTTGATTGGTGTTCTACGCCGTACTCAAGAATATTTCACTTATACGACTGTGGCCAACATTATGGTGGGTGGAAACCGGGTAGAGCCTGGGTGAAACCCACGACCAACCGGTTGCAGGCAGACCTTCCCACATACGGTCGGAGAGGAAGCCAGCATGTGCAGGACTTGAACTCACAGCAGCTTCATTGGTGAGAGCCTCCTGGGTCATTACGCTGCACTAGCGCACTAACCGATTGAGCCACAGAACCCCCTTATTTATTTACATGAAAATGGATGTATTTCAGTGCCAGCCAAAAGAGTCTTGAGATTTTATTTTTGTTCAGTTTAACCCATGCTTATATATGTGAAAAGCAAGACATGTTAAAGGTTTAGTGTCCAGATTTAGCTACTTGTCCTATGTATAAAGATTATAACAGCATGTTACCAGGGGAGCCTCTGAGAAACACAATCATGACTTTAAATCCACTAAAAAGAATAGATTTACTACCCTAGCCGATTTCCAGCCAGCCGCCCGGTAAAGCTAAGTGGGTGACGTCATAATGATGGCAGCCTAGCTAGGCTATATAACCTATATAACCTAAAAGCGATGTCATTTTTGAGATGGATTCTAGCTACACAGAAGCAGATATACTGCCGTATCAATTTGAACCCATAGTGGACGACGTTAAAGTTCTGATTTATGACACTGGCATCTCTGGTCAGACTTCGATTCCGATTCATCAGACGTTTAATTTGGTCTTTGTCCTGGCAGTACGGCCTAGTAAGCTATAACTTTATCCTGTGCTACACTGAAGGTCGTGTGTATATCAGATTTAATCTTAACTATTCCTTCCTTCTGTCAGCTTCACAATAAATATCATTCTGTTCCCCAAGTGGATTTACTTCAAAAATGGGTTCACAGGATTTAATATTCGTGGTTTTAATCAAGGCAATATGGAAAAAAAAATTCTTACAACTATTTAATTTTCCTAGTTAAATTTTCCTAGTTAAATTTTCCTAGTTAAATTAAATTGGACAGATTTACTCAAGCACATCAAAGGGTGCCTTTAATCCTCTTCAGTTTCCTGCGGTGTCGCTAATCATCGTAATCTGGATCAGAGATTAAAACAATGGGGGATGGATTGTCACAATTAGATTGCTTGCGCAAAGAGATGCCACTTGTTTTCGCACCTTTGATGAGTGATTTTAATCTACAACCAGTATTTCAACCCCAGTCATTAATTCTTGATTAACACAGTCAAGCAGCATGATTAGTCTTGAATTGTTTTTGATTTTAATCGTCCTTTGTAGCCATTGAGAAACTGCTAGGTGTCAAACGGCCTTTGCATTGTTGTACACAAGAGACACACAGCTAATGGGATAGAGTGTGTCAAAGCGACAATCACTGGAAGCCATCACGTGGTTGTTTCTACTTTTCTTTCACTTTACCGGCTTACAAAAGATCAAACTAATGACGAATGAACTCGCACTTTGTTTTACATCCACAAAGTCCTATCACCAGAGTTTATGTACATATATTAAAAGCCTAATTTTTTCCTCCCTGCTGTTAAAATTTAGCTACCCACCAGGATTTCTTATCCCATCTCCTGTCAGTGGGACAAAGATTTGGCAGTGTTTGGCGGGTATAAAACCCTTCCATCTTATGCCGTGAATCCACGCTTTCTTGAGGGCCAAATCGTCTGGAAACTAAAAACTCCATGGTTCTGAGACGACCTGTTTTTACAACCATATGCAGAACAGCAAACAATTTCATGGAGAAATTTGATATGCTTGTTGTCACGTGTGTGGCTTTTTAACACTGAACTAAATGGTGAAGCTATGACAGCTAGTGAAGGTTGGACTTGTATGACGTCATTTGGCAGAGACTACCGAATGTTGGCAGAAAAATGCATAGACCCAGCATCAATCACCCATTGATTTTAATGTCATATTACTTAGATTACTGTACTTTTTTCCAATATTTTTTTTTTCATTCAGTTTAACAATATATACAGGGTAGCTAATTATGAAGAAATAACCAATCTGGACACTAATACTTTATTCTGTGTCTCTGCCTGTCGATTACAATTTCATTTCAGCCTGAACAAAAACTCCTTCAAACTGTTGTCTTCTTTTTGTATGCATCGTCACTTTATGGAATCTCAGATCACGTTCAAAAAGCCAGCTTATTCTGTGCATAAAATTTGCAAATGTAATGAATTCTTTATTTCCCATTGATCAGTGGTTTTATTGCAATAACTGCTTTAAATAGCGTTTTCTGGCTTTGATAAAATTGTGTGTGAAGCTTCATTAGGTATACTTGTAACCATAGTCATGATGGTTCAGGTTAAAAATGCCATGGAGCCTTCTTGGCCGAGGTGGTTAGGGATCCAGTGCAGCAGTGACCAGGAGTCTCTCATCTATCTGGTCGCTGTGAGTCCAGCTCATGCTGACTTACTCTCCAGTCATATGATTGAAGGTCTTCTAGCAACCTGCAGATGGCCATGGGTTTCCTCCCACCATAATGCTGCCCACTGTTGTGTAAGTGAAATATTATGGAGTACAGTGTAAATCATTAAACAGATAAATAAATACCATACAAACATTCTCATTACTTACCAATATTTCCTATGTATTGCATCAGTCAAAAATGTATTAATTTGTGTAATGAACTTTTTGTCAAATATTCAGACTGACATAGAGGCAGCCATTGAAGTGATCAAAAAGGCAGTGGTGCTATGTAACAGACATAGGAAGAAAACTTCTATGATTGGCTCACTCAGCAAAATGGGCACCAAAGTCAACTACAATGATTATACAGAAGGTAACGTATGCCAGTTATTTCAGTTTTCTTAGCAAGACTTTAACATAGAGCTACCTGAGCTGATATATGTGAATTCCTGCATGCACAAATGTGTCATACTGTATCTACCTGGACACCTACCTTATTAATATCAAACTGAAAATTTTAGATTCTGTATTTCTCCAAAGTTTGTCATGAAAATGAGAATCCTTTGAAGGTATTAAATAATAATTTTGATGCCAACAGTTAAGCTTTTCTGATAAGAAACTAATCAGACTTCACAAAAACTCAAATGTGTTGTAATAGAAAAAAGAGTCAAGCAAAATGTGTCATTTGAAGAAAGCTGAACTTCACATGAAATATTGTAACATTGTTTGTATGAATGTCTGCACACAGTGTACATATTAAACATTTGAGTTTCTCCTCTGCTCTGCCCGGTTTCCTCCACTGTAATGCTGGCCTCTGTCGTATAAGTAAATAAATAAATATACATTAGATTGGTGGGAGGCATGCGCAAGACCCTGAGGACTTCGTGTAAGGCTACATGGGGCTGTTTCTCAAATGTATCGTAACGTTACGCTGGCCTAATCACCATGACGTCGCATATTGACGGCATATGTTGCCTTGGTATTTGCGACCTGCATAACGTCACGACCCCTTTGAGAAGCAGCCCCAAGGGGGAGAACACGGTCAGCTGCATACTGCCACAAAAGTCCTAAGAACAATGGAAGCAGGGAAATCTGGTCATAAAGAAGTTTGTCTGGATTTTTTCCAGCCTCATTTTATGCACCTGATTATATGAATATAGAGAATATTGCACAGTGAAGGTTGAATATCATAAATATTTTTCAAGTGAGAGAGGAAAGTGATAATGTTATACATGTATCAGTTCTACCTTTCATGCGAAAAATATTTATGATGTTTAACCTTCACTGTGTAATATTTGATTTATTATTTATATTTTGACAATATTGTGACTTTGTGTATTTGAACAAGTTTAAGCAATGTTTTTAGCTGTAGGCCTTCACAGGCTTATGTATGTAGCGTGATGTGGCACATGACATCTTGTACGACGTCAGGTCTTGTTGCACCAGACAAGACACAACGTTGACTGAACTTCATTATTACATCATTCTACTAAGCTTGGATTGCAATGTTATAGAACAAAATGTTTCGTTTTGTCGTCATGGTGTTGGGGTGTGTAACTCTAGCCAGTGAGATATCACCTGTATCAGTGAAGGAATTCTTGACATTTCACCTTTGTATAAATAATAAAGAATCATTATTAAGTACTTGATTATAAGACAATGTGATCAAATTAAAGGAATTATTATGAAGCTTTTGTTCATTAGTTGAGCAAGGCCATCTTTAAGCTCTTAAATCATACAAAGTCATGTTATGTTTTATTGACAGTGGAAATCCATGCTGAGCTGTGTTATGCTGAGTGTCTGCTCATCAGAGCCCTGCTGACATTCGTACAGGATGAAAACCTCATCAGCTTTGTGAAGGGGGGACTCAAAATTAGGGAGTGTTACAAATGCTATAAGTAAGTCTAAGCTGTGTGTGTGTCACAAGTAAAATGTCAACCACTTTGTGAAGGGGGGACTCAAAATTAGGGAGTGTTACAATTGCTATAAGTAAGTCTACACTGTGTGTATCACAAGTAAAATGTCAACCACTTTGTGAAGGGGGACTCAAATTTCGGGAGTGTTACAAATGCCATTAGTAAGTCTACACAGTGTGTGTCACAAGTAAAATGTCAAGAACTTTGTGGAGGCAGTAGGGAAGGCTACTATTTATACAAGGTATATTTGTCAGCAACCTGCGGATGGTCATGGATTCCTGCCAGGCTCTGCCCAATTTCCTCTCACCATAATGCTGGCCGCCTTCGTACAAGTGCAGTACTCTTGAGTACTGCGTAAAACACCAATCAAATAAATAAATAAATAAATGAAAAAGACAAGGTATGAACCTCTTCACCTTACTGAAGGGAGTAGGCTAGTCAAAATAAGGCACTACTACAAGTGTTGAAAGTAAATTTGATAAAGGACATGTAGTATCGGATTGAAAACATCTTGAACGCTAAGATGTACATCTTGCAAATCTGGAAGTATCTTTGTTCCATCACAGCACTGAAATATTTCTATGTAGGTGTTTGCATATCCGATTGTGTGTCAATCAGTTCATCTGTATCTATATCAGTCTTTTACATGTAAAATGTAAACCAATGTGGTCGCTGTGAGTTCAAGCCTAGCTCATGCCAGCTTCCTTTCCGGTCGAAAGTGGGAAGCCAGGTCTGCCGGCATCCTGCGGATGGTCGTGGGTTTTCCCTGAGCTATGTCCAGTTTCCTCCCACCATAATGCTGATTGCCCTCGTATAAGTGATATATTCTTGAGTAGGGTGTAAACAGGGTGCACACAGTCCTTGAAACTCCTTGAAAGTGCTTAAGAAATACAATTTCATTTTCAAGTACTTTAAAGTCCATAAAAAAAAGACAAATACTCGTGGAAACTCCTTGAAAATATGTGTTTGTCCCAAACTTAAATATTGTCTGCTGACCGCCGAGTCTTTATATCGGGAGCTCGCTGATAATTCTCCCATAATCAGGGCTTCCGCTAGCACTCGCCATTGTCGCAAATTTAGAACAATTTTTTGAAATGGCGATAAAATTTGAAAAAAATGCAAATGTTTTTGGCGACAAATTTATTTACCTAGGAATAAATACAAAAGTTATACAAAATCTACCATGAGAGTTTTCCGTGGTTTTTAGCAGATCTTCCCAATTTTTCTTGTGAAAATAATCCACTTGCTTTCATTTCAAACGGCCTCATCTCGGCAAAACAACAACAGCCTAGGTGTATGGCGATTACTGGACAGAAAGATACAAGAGGGGTCCAGCATTGTTGCAAGTTGACTTACACAAAATAACGCTTGAAATCATTTTTGTTAAATAACGAATGAGAATCATGGCATTTAGGAGGGGGGAGGGTGTCGCCTTTCATCGCCATATGTGAAAGAAAAAAAAAAAGAAAATTATCAAGGGAAATAAATCAAGGTAGAGTTAGACCTGTAAGTGAAGTTACCTCCCATGAAAAATTTAAACTTTTCCACTTAATAAACTATTTTTTTTTTTGGATCCAGAGTAAATTAAATGTTTCAGAATATGTGCCGTTATATATATTTGTGGGCTGTCTGGTTTCTTCCTGTCAGACTGTGTTACTCCAAAGTACTGATCATAATGTTACATTTAAATAAACTGAATTTACAAATTAATTTCGTAACATATTTTCTGGTACAGGAAATTACATTTTACTAGGATCCTACAGATAGGTTGAATAAAGGATTGATTTGTTTTTCATAAAAGAAAAACATGCTGCAAATCATTGGTCCATTATTTTGAGGGCAGTTGTTTTAAATGTAACGTTTGATAAACTCCAGAGATAGCTGGAAGAAACCAAACTGATTCTATCCGCTACACCAAGGCAGATAAAAACGATTTACAGAAGGAGACCTACAAGAGTCATGGCCGCAAGAAGTATGGCTAAAGAAAAATAGTATTTACTACAAAATCTGATTAGTGGCTAAAGTGACTGGCTAAAAAAAATACTGTCCCAAAGGAAGCCCTGCATAATGATATATGGCGTTCATTTTTTTTACTGAGTCAAGGCCGGGTCAAAGAATGTGTCACATTACAGAGGTGAAGGGCAGATATTTCTTGCAAAAGCAAGTGTACTACTCAGTATACATGCATGCAGATTAAAGCATTCAGACTTAAAATATAGTCTATAGTTTGCACCATGGTATGTTTAAACGAGCCTTGAAAATGACAAGAAACTCCTGGAAAACTCCTTGAAAACTCCTTGAATTTCATTTTCATATACCTGTACGAACCCTGGTAAAACACCAATCAAATAAATAAATAAATAAAGCACCATTCAAATAAATAAATAACTGTATACTGTCCACATCCTTAACACAGCACTTGGCGTTAGCCATAGTCATTCATTCATTATCAAAGCTGTATTAAAATGCACATGTGTAGGAATAGACATTTACTATCAGATTTTTAGGAAATCTAATGTGGCCTGAGATAATATTATTTTTCTGATATGTGCTGGGATTGTTATTTTGCCTTATACTTTTGTCATTGTGAAATCCTCTGGTTATTTTCAGGGACTGCCATAAAATTTTGCAGCAGAGGAACTGGTCAGACGAGAAAGACAAGATGCACTTTGAAAGTGGCGTCAGGATGGGCATAGGAGCTTTTAACCTGGTGAGGGGCAGTCTGAATCTTGTGGTTGTGGGTGTAGTTTCAGTAAATAGCACCCCAATACCCTGAATCACCTGAATAGCCAGATCACTGACTAAGCTCTGCCGGCGTAAACACACCTGAATATGTGCTGAATACTTATTCATGGATATTGTTTACCTCAAAATTGTTGATGCAACTACATGTAGCAAGCTTAATCAATAATGATGCAATGGAAAAGTGATCTCATGGTAGTGGCACTTGCTTGAACACCATTGGGCAACTGTTTCTGCGAAGTCAGCTGTTATGCTCAAGGAAGAGAGCGATGGACAGAGAGTCAACCACACAAGGTCAATTTTTATATTTATTTGTACCAAATGTATCTCCTTATTGTCTTTTTACAGACTTGTTTTCTTTCAGTTTATATTATATGAAATATTGTAGAAGTGTGTGTGCTGAACAGTAAACTCAACTTACTTGCAATATTGGTACTGAAATTTTGCGCAGTATGAAATAAAGGTATATTTATATTGTGTGTTACCTTGAAAAACAAGTCTTGAATTCAATCTTTCTTCTTTTCAGATGATCTCCTTACTACCTGGAAAGATTCTTAAGCTGTTAGAATTTGTTGGGTTTTCAGGAAATAAGGTTGGGTCATCTTTCTTTTTTCGTTTTCCTAAAACTAAAACTGGCTATTTTTTGTGTAATACTTGAAACTTGGTAATGCTGGAGAGGTTATTGTTAGAAAAATTGCACAGTCATTTAAATTTGAAGAGGTGTTACATGCACATGAACAAATGACTCTGGGGCCTATGCCTAAAACCTGTCTTTAACTTCACATTTTAAACCTTTCATTATACTACTCAGCCATATGTGGGAAGGTCTGCTAGCAACCTGCAAATGGTTGTGGCTTGCCCCCAGAGGCTTCCCAGTTTCCTGCCACCATAATGCTGGTCGCTGTTGTATGAATGAAATATTCTTGAATATGGTGTAAAACACCAGTCAAATGAATAAATAATTATACTATTCAGTTTAATATGGTCCCATTGGTTGAGATTGTAACACATTTTGTTTTTGCATTTAAACTCCTACAAATTGATCAGAAACACACAGGATACTAGGATAAGATCATCTTTTAAATCTCCTGTTTCAACTTTTTACTTATTTTAAGGTGTTAAAATTCAAAAATTGCTTCAGTGAAATGAGACGGTTCTCAAAGTGGAGATAATTTATTGATGAGGGATTCAATAATAATTTATCTCTTGGAAGCTTGTACACATCTTTCAATCTTTAATATTTCAGAAACTAGGACTTTCAGAATTACAGAAGGGGACAGAACTCAGTCACAGTTTACGTGGGCCCCTTTGTTCTATTATATTGGTAGCATATCACACTGTTGTTAGTTATGTTTTAGGTAAGTATCATTTGAACCACAGTATTTTATAGATTAGCATGTTTATGCATCAAAGTGGGAAGCTGACAAGCTGTGAAACTAGTCTTCATCTACTTCTTCTATTTGGAACGGCTTCTTGTAACAGTACTGAGATGGTTAAACCGCTGGCTTGCTGTAATGATGGACTGTTGCTCCTTTGGCTGTTGCTTACAGTCATTGGGTTTGTCAGGTACTCAACGAAGGTCATAGTGTACACCAGGTACACGGGTTTCCATTGTTATCAGTGAAAATGTTTTTAGTAAAGTGTTAAACGCCAGTCAAACAAATAAATACGGTGAATTTTATTGTATAGCATGGTGTTAAAGATCTCTGCCTTTCTCTCAGAATGATATTTGTAACTTTTCTAGAGTCTTGTTTTTGTATGATTTTTTGTAAATATGCTTTCCATAGTCAGTTCATAATGCCAGTAATACTGTGTAAATTCAGATTGTTGTAACAAAGAGTATTACAGTCTGACAGTAGTGTAAATCTTTGTACACGCCATTGACACTATGGATATGGCTTTTTCTGTGCATGTAATGATTCGTCGTGCTTCTCCTTATCGTTTTTCATGTGTTTTTAATGTTTTATTCATCTCCTTGCATTGTTTGTGGCCTACATCTTTCAGTTAAATGCCTATGCTAATGATTTCAACCAAACAAACAACCTATTGGAACGATCTGATTTATCATACCAGCTTGCAGATATCAAGTAAATCAAAGTGTGTGATAATGGGACTACATCTGTGTTGTATCCTATGTTTTTTTCTTAGGTCTAGCTGATGGGGATATAGATTTAGCATCACAGTTGTTAAAGCCATGTTTACAGAATTATCCAAAGGTAAGAGGATTTTACTTTGATCATTTTGAGTCCAAGCATTCATAAAGAGTGTAACTACCCTAAATAACCTAAATTTTGACCAGAAAGCATTGGAGGCAAAAAAATGTCATGAGATATTACTTGTGTTGCTAATATTTACAATTTCCCAGTATGCTATCATCTTACCTTCCAAACACATCTCATAGCACCTTTCTAATTTCAGTGCAGTCTGGACAACTTAGCGACTTAGTCATGGACAAAATTTTGGGTCATTTAGGGTACATGTATCATACAGTAGGGCCTGCTCTAGTGTTCGCTTTACAACAAGAAATTTTACAATATAGTCTATTTATTTCATTTGTGTCCTGATTAGAGTCTAATATTGAAATGCTAACACTTGGTCAATCTGTATATTGTCTTACTAGTACATTTATTTATTTATTTGATTCACTTTCATGACGACGGCTAGCATTATGTTGGAAGAACTTAACAGTGCTTGTGCTTGAAAAAAAATGTGAACAGTCACACATATCATGGAGGCTTTGAATGAAAACTATCAACTATTGCACTAGTTGTTAATGTATTTTTCTGTGTCTGTAGGGAGCGCTTTTCCTCTTCTTTGCGGGCAGA
This sequence comes from Liolophura sinensis, assembly GCF_032854445.1. Lineage (NCBI taxonomy): Eukaryota > Metazoa > Mollusca > Polyplacophora > Chitonida > Chitonidae > Liolophura > Liolophura sinensis. Next base: position 7,221,878 of record NC_088301.1, read on the forward strand.
GTTGAGGAAGTGCGGGGCAATTTAGATGATGTAAGTATATAACTTCTGATATTACTCACATTTTAAGACAGTGGCTGTATCATTAGCATTTGACCAGTTAGCATCATTTTCTGATAGAAAAGAATTGTCATTATGGAAAGAGATTTTATCTGGGCTTACGTATGCCATACTGAGTGCAGTGTAAACAGTTGCGACAGGTGACAGATAAGTAGTTTCTTTGACTGAATATAACTAAGCACTGAGAAAATTGAACAACAACAACACAAAATAAAGAACAAGGGACACTCATGCATTCTCTTTGGTGGAAGAAAGACACAACAGTGGATAAAGCACTGTGGTAGTTCTTTTTCACTGGTTTTCCTTGCAATTTAGACGTTTTTACCTGTTTAAATACCAAACCTTCTGACATATTGTAATCAACCCCTACAGCACACTATATCAGCCTGTGAATTGTGATGTCATAGTGCAGTAGGTCTGTTGCTGTCTTGGAAATGGATGTTTTGTCAGTGTGTCTGGGTACAACGTTATTAATGATTCTGAGCGAATCGTCACCATCGCCCTCACCATCGCCCTCACTATCGCCCTCACCAGCGACCACATGGCGATGTGCCGGAGAGTTGGCTGTCCCGGTTAGGAGTTATGGCCTTTGATTCACATACCTCAGATCACTTCCCTGGCATGTTCTTACTCGTGCATGTTTTTGTTTTTATACATCATCATGAAAAAAGAGCAACTGTGTGTGTGGGTTAGACCTAATCTGATGGCACTTACCCATGTTTCATCCATGTCTGACTCTCTAAAGGCAAATGATGGACGACATGAAATATATAGGAGATGAAAGACCATTTTGGGACCAGTTGTGTCACATTAGGTTTTTCCCATTTAACACAACAGACTGCTACATTTCATCATTTGAAATGCATAAATATAGATCTATGAATGCATTCTCTGAATAGACCTCAATATAAATTTTTTCAAGAAAAAAAAAACGTGGATGTGACGTTACTGCTACCCTTTAGATTCCTTCAGACTTCTGTAGCATCTGATGTTGTAAAACTCCTTTTTGACTGGGTGGGAAAAATTCTAAAATAGCACATCAAACTATTTTCCAGGACAGTATTGAGTGGTCTTTTATCTGATACATACATGTACTTCATTTTATATTTTCTTTGCCTTCAATAATACCCTGCATCAAGTGGTCTGGCTCAAAAGAAAAGACACAAAACCAAATGTGATGAGGTTGTGTCATTAGATGCTGGTTTTTGACATGTACTGAATGAACATACATGTACATGTAGTGATGTGGTGACATCAAGTTTCTGGGCAGATCAGAGAAGAGTGGTTGTAGTTTAATAATACCCTGCCTCAAGTGATCTGGCTCAAAAGAAAAGACACAAAACCAAGTGTGATGAGGTCGTGTCATTAGATGCTGGTTTTTGCCTTTTTGACGTACTGAATGAACATACATGTACATGTAGTGATGTGGTGACATCAAGTTTCTGGCCAGATCAGAGAAGAGTGGTTGTAGTTTAATAATACCCTGCCTCAAGTGATCTGGCTCAAGAGAAAGACACAAAACCAAGTGTGATGAGGTCGTGTCATTAGATGCTGGTTTTTGCCTTTTTGACGTACTGAATGAACATACATGTACATGTAGTGATGTGGTGACATCAAGTTTCTGGGCAGATCAGAGAAGAGTGGTTGTAGTTTAATAATACCCTGCCTCAAGTGATCTGGCTCAAGAGAAAGACACAAAACCAAGTGTGATGAGGTCGTGTCATTAGATGCTGGTTTTGCCTTTTTGACGTACTGAATGAACATACATGTACATGTAGTGATGTGGTGACATCAAGTTTCTGGCCAGATCAGAGAAGAGTGGTTGTAGTTTAATAATACCCTGCATCAAGTGATCTGGCTCAAAAGAAAAGACACAAAACCAAGTGTGATGAGGTCGTGTCATTAGATGCTGGTTTTTGCCTTTTTGACGTACTGAATGAACATACATGTACATGTAGTGATGTGGTGACATCAAGTTTCTGGCCAGATCAGAGAAGAGTGGTTGTAGTTTAATAATACCCTGCCTCAAGTGATCTGGCTCAAGAGAAAGACACAAAACCAAGTGTGATGAGGTCGTGTCATTAGATGCTGGTTTTTGCCTTTTTGGCATGTACTGAATGAACATACATGTACATGTAGTGATGTGGTGACATCAAGTTTCTGGGCAGATCAGAGAAGAGTGGTTGTAGTTTAATAATACCCTGCCTCAAGTGATCTGGCTCAAGAGAAAGACACAAAACCAAGTGTTGATGAGGTCGTGTCATTAGATGCTGGTTTTTGCCTTTGTGGCATGTACTGAATGAACATACATGTACATGTAGTGATGTGGTGACATCAAGTTTCTGGGCAGATCAGAGAAGAGTGGTTGTAGTTTAATAATACCCTGCCTCAAGTGATCTGGCTCAAGAGAAAGACACAAAACCAAGTGTGATGAGGTCGTGTCATTAGATGCTGGTTTTGCCTTTTTGGCATGTACTGAATGAACATACATGTACATGTAGTGATGTGGTGACATCAAGTTTCTGGGCAGATCAGAGAAGAGTGGTTGTAGTTTAATAATACCCTGCATCAAGTGATCTGGCTCAAGAGAAAGACACAAAACCAAATGTGATCAGGTTGTGTCATTAGATGCTGGTTTTGCCTTTTTGGCATGTACTGAATGAACATACATGTACATGTAGTGATGTGGTGACATCAAGTTTCTGGGCAGATCAGAGAAGAGTGGGTTGTAGTTTAATAATACCCTGCATCAAGTGATCTGGCTCAAGAGAAAAGGACACAAAACCAAGTTGTGATGAGGTCGTGTCATTAGATGCTGGTTTTACCTTTTTTGGCATGTACTGAATGAACATACATGTACATGTAGTGATGTGGTGACATCAAGTTTCTGGGCAGATCAGAGAAGAGTGTTGTAGTTTAATAATACCCTGCCTCAAGTGATCTGGCTCAAGAGAAAGACACAAAACCAAGTGTGATGAGGTCGTGTCATTAGATGCTGGTTTTGCCTTTTGGCATGTACTGAATGAACATACATGTACATGTAGTGATGTGGTGACATCAAGTTTCTGGGCAGATCAGAGAAGAGTGGTTGTAGTTTAATAATACCCTGCCTCAAGTGATCTGGCTCAAGAGAAAGACACAAAACCAAGTGTGATGAGGTCGTGTCATTAGATGCTGGTTTTACCTTTGTGGCATGTACTGAATGAACATACATGTACATGTAGTGATGTGGTGACATCAAGTTTCTGGCCAGATCAGAGAAGAGTGGTTGTAGTTTAATAATACCCTGCCTCAAGTGATCTGGCTCAAGAGAAAGACACAAAAACCAAGTGTGATGAGGTCGTGTCATTAGATGCTGGTTTTACCTTTGTGGCATGTACTGAATGAACATACATGTACATGTAGTGATGTGGTGACATCAAGTTTCTGGGCAGAGAAGAGTGGTTGTAGTTTAATAATACCCTGCATCAAGTGATCTGGCTCAAGAGAAAGACACAAAACCAAGTGTGATGAGGTCGTGTCATTAGATGCTGGTTTTACCTTTGTGGCATGTACTGAATGAACATACATGTACATGTAGTGATGTGGTGACATCAAGTTTCTGGGCAGATCAGAGAAGAGTGGTTGTAGTTTAATAATACCCTGCATCAAGTGATCTGGCTCAAGAGAAAGACACAAAACCAAGTGTGATGAGGTCGTGTCATTAGATGCTGGTTTTGCCTTTGTGGCATGTACTGAATGAACATACATGTACATGTAGTGATGTGGTGACATCAAGTTTCTGGGCAGATCAGAGAAGAGTGGTTGTAGTTTAATAATACCCTGCATCAAGTGATCTGGCTCAAGAGAAAGACACAAAACCAAGTGTGATGAGGTCGTGTCATTAGATGCTGGTTTTACCTTTGTGGCATGTACTGAATGAACATACATGTACATGTAGTGATGTGGTGACATCAAGTTTCTGGGCAGATCAGAGAAGAGTGGTTGTAGTTTAATAATACCCTGCCTCAAGTGATCTGGCTCAAGAGAAAGACACAAAACCAAGTGTGATGAGGTCGTGTCATTAGATGCTGGTTTTTGCCTTTTTGACATGTACTGAATGAACATACATGTACATGTAGTGATGTGGTGACATCAAGTTTCTGGGCAGATCAGAGAAGAGTGGTTGTAGTTTAATAATACCCTGCATCAAGTGATCTGGCTCAAGAGAAAGACACAAAACCAAGTGTGATGAGGTCGTGTCATTAGATGCTGGTTTTACCTTTGTGGCATGTACTGAATGAACATACATGTACATGTAGTGATGTGGTGACATCAAGTTTCTGGTCAGATCAGAGAAGAGTGGTTGTAGTTTAATAATACCCTGCATCAAGTGATCTGGCTCAAGAGAAAAGACACAAAACCAAATGTGATGAGGTCGTGTCATTAGATGCTGGTTTTGCCTTTTTGACATGTACTGAATGAACATACATGTACATGTAGTGATGTGGTGACATCAAGTTTCTGGGCAGATCAGAGAAGAGTGGTTGTAGTTTAATAATACCCTGCCTCAAGTGATCTGGCTCAAGAGAAAGACACAAAACCAAATGTGATGAGGTCGTGTCATTAGATGCTGGTTTTTGCCTTTGTGGCATGTACTGAATGAACATACATGTACATGTAGTGATGTGGTGACATCAAGTTTCTGGGCAGATCAGAGAAGAGTGGTTGTAGTTGTTCTGGTCTGTTTCCACTTTTGTCCAAAGTATCCAAATGATTAAATCATTTGATGTATTCTCTGAATTACAAAGAAAAGTATTGATACATAATACATGTATCCAGCCCGATGTTATACAAGGTATATGGAAATATATGATGACAATTGTCACTGCATAATCTATGGTACTAGGTGGCGTGTAATTGCGGCTATTTAAGCATTTACATTAACAGTTAGAATACAACCTAAGCTGTGGTGAATTGAAAAGAGGCCATATAGGTTAGGTGACCATTTGCCAGCTATCACACTGTCTTCACTGTTCTGGTTTTACTCTCTGTGTATGTTTTTAACTATACTGTATTCCAGCATATAACCCAGAATTCCGCTGGTGGACTAAACATCCCCAAAGCCTGGTCTCTTTTCATTGTTTTAAAGTGGTTGTAAATTAAATGTGATGAGGACACAACATTTGGAGTAATTCTAGACCAGCGATGTCTAATAAATTACAGTTAACATTACTGCATTTGTTTTATTTAATTCTGTTTAGCATGGTGCTAGCAGGTCTGTAATTTTCTACAATTTATCCATTTACATGAACAGAATAAAACTCTAACTGAGGTACATGTATGCTGACGAGGCTGTATTTCATCGGTTACGTGTGACCATTTGCCATTTATCCCATTGTCGTCACCATTGTAGTTTTACTCTCTAGGATGTATGTTTTTGATTATACTGTGGATTTATGCTGTGTTTCAGGCCATCATGAAGTTTGAAGAGTCTATAGATTCCCAGCAGGAGTGGCGACAGTTCCACCATCTGTGTTTCTGGGAGCTCATGTGGTGTCATTGGTGAGAGAGTGCAGATATGATACACTCATTAACACAGGCTCAGGCTTTAGTCTTATTCTCTGATGGAAACTAAAACATTTCCTGCCTTAACATGGCAGTTCCAAGCTGTCTGGAAACACACTGGTATCTTAAAACAATGTTTAGGTGTTATTTTGTAGTTCTGAGTCTCAAGCCTATTTCTGTGAAACTGCACACCCCATAATAGGGGAGTTTCTTGTTTGAAATCTTTAATCACTGAAGGTAAAAGAAGTCCCACATGATCTGTCAGATGTTGGGCAACTCTGTTTGATTACATATACTGTATTAAAGATGGGCATCTATTAAAGGGTTCAGTTAAAGTTACCTGGAGTAGACAAATGATGAAGAGAAATAAGAACCTGGGCATTTGTTTACTTTTAGAATTTTCTGAAGGTGTGTCATTTGTGCGTTCAGAACACAGTGAGACATGTGATGGGTAAAGTGATGCTATCAAAAATTGCAAAAGTCACATGATACAGTAGAGATATTTTTACCTTCAGCAACAAAAGAGTTCAATCTCAAAACTCCCCTGTTGATCACTACATCTGGTATTGTTTTGTTTTGTTTCTATATGTTTAATAAACTTTATTTCATCTCAGATTTGGCCTGTAAAAAAGCAGTTTCAGAAAGACATAAAGGTATTCAAATGATATTTTGATGCCAAAAACTTAAAAAACTCTTGCGGCCCTATGTTAAAATCAGGTGAATCATTCAGAATAACACAAAATGTATCACTTGAAAAAGAAAAAACTTTATTGATAAACTTTGCAATATTCTAGAGAGTAAAGGTAAACCTTACCTATGAACCAGAAGATAACACATAGTTGCAGTTATTTTTGTTTGTGTATGTTGCAGTTTTAAAGGGGATTGGCTGATGGGGATGAAATATGCTGAGAAGTTGTGTAAAGAGAGTCGGTGGAGTAAAGCAACTTATACATACCAGAAGGCTTGTTTCTTGATGATGTGTACAGACCAGTCTGAGGACACAGCTAACCACATCAACTACTTAATGGGGTCAGTATCAATAGGGGTTTGTCATTGTTCAGATCAGGCTTCCACATCAGCTACTTAATGGGGTCAGTATCGATTGGGGTTTGTCATTGTTCAGATCAGGCTACCACATCAGCTACTTAATGGGGTCAGTATCAATAAGGGTTTGTTATTGTTCAGATCAGGCTACCACATCAGCTACTTAATGGGGTCAGTATCAGTAGGGGTTTGTCATTGTTCAGATCAGGTTACCACATCAGCTACTTAATGGGGTCAGTATGGATAGACACTCAATCCAGCTACATGTACATGTACAGGCCTCCAACCACATCAGCTACTTAATGGGGTCAATATCAATAAGGGTTTGTCATTGTTCAGATCAGGCAATATCACTCATTCCAGCCATGGGCCACCAACCACATCAGCTGCTTAACTGAGTCAGTATCGATAGGCGTTAGTCATTGTTCAGATCAGGCTACCACTTCAGCTACTTAATTGAGTCAGTATCGATAGGCATTAGTTATTGTTAAGATCAGGCTACCACATCAGCTACTTAATGGGGCCAGTATTGATAGGGCTTTGTCATTGTTCAGGCCATATCATTCCAGCTAGAGGTCACCTACCACATCAGCTACTTTATAATGGGGTCAGTATGGATAGACACTCATTCCAGCTAGAGGCCACCAACCACATCAGCTACTTTATAATGGGGTCAGTATGGATAGACACTCATTCCCGCTAGAGGCCACCAACCACATCAGCTACTTTATAATGCAGCCAGTGTGGATAGACACTCATTCCAGCTAGATTCCACCAACCACATCAGCTACTTTATAATGGGGTCAGTATGGATAGACACTCATTCCAGCTAGAGGCCACCAACCACATCAGCTACTTTATAATGGGGTCAGTATGGATAGACACTCATTCCCGCTAGAGGCCACCAACCACATCAGCTACTTTATAATGCAGCCAGTGTGGATAGACACTCATTCCAGCTAGATTCCACCAACCACATCACCTACTTTATAATGGGGTCAGAATGGATAGACACTAATTCCAGTTAGAGGCCACCAAACACATCAGCTACTTTATAATGGGGTCAGTATGGATAGACACATTCCAGCTAGAGGCCACCAACCACATCAGCTACTTTATAATGGGGTCAGTATGGGTAGAGGCTCATTCCAGCTAGAGGCCACCAACCACATCACCTACTTTATAATGGGGCCAGTATGGATAGACACTCATTCCAGCCAGAGGCCACCAACCTCATCACCTACTTTATAATGGGGCCAGTGTGAAATGTCACTCGTTCCACCTAGAGGCCACCAACCACATCAGCTACTTTATGATGGGATCAGAATGGATAGACACTCATTCCAGCTAGAGGCCACCAACCACATCAGCTACTTTATAATGGGGCCAGTATGGATAGACACTCATTCCAGCTAGAGGCCACCAACCACATCAGCTACTTTATAATGGGGCCAGTATGGATAGACCCTCATTCCAGCTAGAGGCCACCTATTACATCAGCTACTTTGTAATGGGGTCAGTATGGATAGACCCTCATTCCAGCTAGAGGCCACCTATCACATCACGGTAGATCCAGGATCAATCCTTGGTCGAGTCACACCTAAGACTTTAAAAGAGGAAGTTGTAACTTCCTCGCTTGGCGTTCAGCATGAAGGGGATAGTGCAACGACTGGTTGACCCGTATCAGTATAATGGCTCGGGCGGGGCGTCTTACTTGCCTTCGGTAAGTCGTCTCAGTGATGCAGCACTAAATAAAAGAGCGGTGGAAATCCGTCCTGCAACAAGGAGGCACATTACACGTGCATGCACCCTAATGATTCCTTCGTCGTCATATGACTGAAAAATTGTTGAGTACGACGTTAAACCCCAAGCACTCACTCACTCCTATCACATCAGCTACTTTATAATGGGGTCAGTATGGATAGAGGCTCATTCCAGCTAGAGGCCACCTATTACATCAGCTACTTTGTAATGGGGTCAGTATGAATAGACCCTCATTCTAGCTTCATGTAGATGTACAGGCCTCCAACCACATTAGCTACTTAATGGGGTCAGTATTGATATGCGTTTGTCATATGTTTAAATCCGGCCATATCACTGATTTTAGCTACGGGCCTCCAACCACATCAATTACTAATTGGGGGCTGGCCGTGGGGTTCAGCCTGGTTTCCTCCCACCATAATGCTGGCCAGTGTCGTATAAGTGAAATATTCTTGAGTACAGCATAAAACACCAATTAAATAAATAAATAAATACTCAATAGGGGTTTGTCACTCTTCAGATCAGGTCATATCACTGATTTTACTGCCGGCCACCAACCACATGAACTACTAAATTGTGTCAGTATTGATAGGGGTTTACTAGTCATTGTTCAGATCAAGTCATATCACTGATTTTAGTAACGGACCTCCAATCACACTATCTACGTAAAGGGGTCAGTATTGTTAGGGGTTTGTCAATTGTTCAGATCAGGCCATATCACTCATTTTAGCTACAAGCAGACAAGCCACCATCCACATGAGCTACTTAATGGGGTCAGTATTGATAGGGGTTTGTCATTGTTTAGATCAGGCTACCACATCAGCTACTTAATGGGGTCAGTATTGATAGGGGTTTGTCATTGTTCAGGTTAGGCGATATCACCGATTGTAGAAACTACAATGAAATAAGTACAACAATCATATGTATATACATTAGGTATGAAAACACTATTCATGGTATGGAATTTATTTGTCCATGTTGAACAGCTTCAAATAAATACAGTGTACACAAGTACATATAAGGCCTGTATTTCAGGGAAATTCCCAAATTAAAACAGAGGATAGCTGGAAAGTCCCTACCCATAGAGAAGTTTGCCCTGAAGAAAGTGACCAGGTATGATGAGCAAAATCAGCGACTGACCCTGCCTGCTCTGGTAAGTGAAGAAACTGGATTATTTAAATTCTTCAACCTTTTTTCATATTTACAAGGTGTATATTCAAGCATATTCTGAAGACATTCATTCTGTGTTGACTGATAAGATACTTTCTGTGGTGCCAACAGGCCAATCCAACCCATGTAGTTTTGTCTCCAAAACAAATTAAACATGTAAATAAACTGCACTGAAAGTTGATCTTTTATGTGTGAAATGGTTGAGGAATTGGAGTACCTCACCTTATCTATCATAATTTCTCACTCTTAGGCTGTGAGTTCAGGCTTTGTGTATACTTTGACAGGTATTTTTTTTATTTATTTGTATAAATGAGAAACATAACAGACACCTTATTGTCTTATGTTTTTTATTGTTTTTATATTTTTGTTATTATTTACCATGTGAAGGGCAGTCAGCTGTTTGAATTGAATTCCAATGACATCACAAAGTGTTTTGCCCCATGCAGTTTAGTGTATTGGAATAGATTGTTTACACATGTACATATATGCATAAGCGCTCATTGAAGTAGTACTATAATTCTTCAACTATTTCTTATGTTTGCAAGGTGTTTATGCAAGCATATTCTGAAAGCCTTATTCTGTGTAGACTGATAAAATTATACTTTTTGTGGAAAGGTTGGGAAATTAAATAAAAGTTGAAGAACTTGATGTCACATCACTGGCATCCAACAGTATAAACATTGATGCTGACTTCTTTTGTTTTCTTTTTACTTCAATGGATAATTTACCCCAAAAATGTGTAATTAAGTTTATCTCCAGAGGAATCTGAAAAAGAAAGGCATTTATGGACCTTCTCCTTACTTGATGAAACCGGAATGGTGTTTTGGGTGAAGATTTCTCTTGGTGTTCAAATATAGTAGCTTAAAAAAAATTTTGATGTCAAAAGTACAATGTATATGTAAATTATCTATGATGGCATGATCAAAACTTTAAAGGTGAACTGGAAATATTTTTGATTTGCTACTCAAATTTAGGGTAATAAGACATTTTGATGGTTTTGCTTGATTGTCTGTTATTGTGTTTGGGTTATATTAAATTTATAACCTACATGTGATCAGAAGTAACATTACAAAAACTGAAAATTCCGTAATATTTTCCACATTCCAGTGTTTGTCCCCTTGATTTAGAACACCATTCCATTGTTATAGTCTTGACTCATTTATCCAGTTAAACTTTTTTATTGACCGATTCTTTGATTGAGGCAAAACTCCCAAGCATTTCTTATGTATGTATTTTTATCAGTATTTATCGAGAAGAAAAATTAGTAAATAAAGTTTTATAAAGACTTCAGAAATTTATACAATTGAACAGGAGAGGCCTTGATTTAAAGAGCATATTTGCAAAATGAAAAAAAAAAGATTTGCAGTTGACATTTAATTGCATACATATTGAAACAAATGAGATTCTGTCTACAGGAACTGGTATATGTTTGGAACGGCTTCTCTATCATCGGACAGAAGCAGGAACTACTGGCGCCAATGCTTACTATCCTGGAGTCCACCATTAATGATATCCTCTCAAAGCCAGGTAAAGTTTAAGGCTTCACTGTCTAAGAGAGACAAAATACTCCTAGCTGAGTTACATGTATATCTCAAGTGAAAGTTTTTAGCATATAGTCCCCATGGTTATAAGTTTTAATTCTTTAGAATTATTTTCTATTGAACTACAAAGCTCAAAGGATAGAAAAAGTAAGCAATAGCTGTACTGTTTTCAGTGTCACCATATCATGAACCTGTTATTAGATTTGTGGTGTGTTACCCAGTGAGAAGGCAGTTCCAGCAATCCTTTGTATCACTAGTTTAGTGATGTCCACAGAAGTTACATTGTGGCCTCTGTTATCTGGCGAATGACAGCAAATACAGAGAATCTGGGTGAATATGGAGGCTTATGGAAGGCAGTACGATACTACTGTAAATCTTCAATCTTTCGACTTCTAAAACACTTTTGTGGTAGAATTTATGCATACAAGAATTATGTAAATGACACTAGAATGATTTGTGTGTGTCATTAAAGATGCAAGCTTCATAAAACTCCACAAATTATTTGCCTATACTTCTCTTATAATATTGTTTGCAGAGGTGGTTGAAGAATGAGGGTACATGTGCCTTCAGGCGAAGTCTGGGGTCCAACCACATGTGTTTTAGTCATACATGGGGGTGCCCATGTAGTTGTATTTATGTTGTGTTTTATATGGAACAGATACTCACCTACAAAAACAGTGTGTTAACCACTGTGTTAATGAACTGGTAGATGTACTTGCTTTAAAAAACTAATGAGTCCAGCTCATGCTGGCTTCTTCCCCAGTCATTTGGGAAGGTCTGCCCCCGGGCTCTGTCCGACTTCCTCTCACCATAATGCAGGCCTCCGCCATATAAGTGAAATATTCTTGAGTACGACGTAAAATATCAATCAAATAAAGAAATGAATTAAAAAACTAATGACAGATTTAAAAAAGAATGTTAACATAAAGCTTTCGGGCCACTTGCACAAAATTTCATAAATCCGTTTTTGTTGTAAATGACAAGAAAGTTTACAACTTTTCTTGTAAATGACATCACCTTATGACACTATAACCTAGACAATGTCTTTTACGAAAAAATCTATGAGAAACTTTTTTTATTATAATCAACATCATTTGAAAGTTTTCTTTTCTATTAAACAACACATCTGGGTTAAATACCAACTGAGGTCATACTGCAGACTTAGAAAATGTCACACCGAAAACTTAATAGAACATGTCATCCTGAAGACTTGGAAAATGTCAGTCATAGTGCAGTACTTGATTACTCACTCATTTTTTCTTTCCACCAGTGAATATGACACACAAAGCTGCTCTGCATTTGGAACCCTCACACATCACAAGGACTGTGGTTTACTCCAGGACCAGCTTTTCCTCCACTTAGTCCACTGTTGTACATGCGAAGTATTTGGGAGCAGGACATTGTCCACCAATCAATTTCTGTATTATAATGTGCATATTTTGTTACACCTGTGTTTTTATTTATTTATTTGATTTTATTATTTTATTTTGATTTTTTTTTTTTTTTTGCACCATACTCAAGAATGTTTTACTTAAACGATGGCAGTCAGCATTATGCTGGGAGGAAACCAGGCACAGCCTGGGGGAAACTGGAGAGGTAGCCAGCATGAGCTGGACTTGAACTTGATCTGCTTTTGTTCACAGATAGCTTTCAGTATTACTGGGATGACTACTGTCTCACTCTGTTGATGAAAGGGATCTGTCTCAAATACAGAAAGCAGCCGTTCCAGTCTGAACAGTGTTTCAAAGAAGTCATTGCACAGTGAGTCTCTCATACAACCACTTGTTTTTTGTTTTGTTCTGAATGCTACTGAGACATCTTGATTTACCCCTGTCCATAAGGTAGAATTTGTCTGTCAGTGTGTTCATGTTTTATTTACATTGTAAGGAAGATATCTCAAAAATTATTTAACCAAGACCATTTATTTGGTACTCTCTTTGTTAACACTATTATCAAGGTCAAGGTTTTTGAAGAACAGTGCTGTTTTTTCTCTACCTGATTTTATAGATGTTACGGGGTTTTTTTTGTGGTTTGAGTGTTAACTGTTAATTATAACAAGTGCATGTGGGTGTATTTTCCAAGAACGCCCATAACAATAAAGATATTCAATTAGTTACATGGTTACTCAGTGATAGGATACAGAAATATATGGTGTCAGTCATTCTCATATTGGATGAGGTATCAGTTGAGCCCAGTATGAAGCTCACTGACACCATATGTTTCTGTATTCTATCACTGAGTAACCATGTAACAAATTTATCCTGCAAAGGCCAATCAATTGGGTGCAGAAGAATGATGTACAGGTGAATCGCTTCAGCGGTGTGACATTTGCATTCATAACCCAACAAAGGGAGATAATGTACGAAGCAGACACGTGATGTCTGCAGGATTCAAGAATATATCTGTACCCTCATGACTGCTGTTGTCCAATGAAGAGTTATTTTTCTTATACAGGAGAATTTTATTCATTTTTTGTGCATTATACATAATGTACAGCATTCAACATGGTATTTCCTATCAGCTCATGGTATATTTTGTCTTCACGATGACTGCTTAGTTGAGACATGGACTTTCACTTCCATAAAGTACATATTCCAGCACAAGCAATGCTGTTCAGACTGTTAACAGACAGCTTACAGATTTAGCCGAAGAATTGAGTGTTTGGTGTAGCTGATGGAAAGTAACTCCACCGGTGAATGTTAGATTAATTTCTTGCCATAGGCTGAACCATTAGACTTGAGATGAACTGATATGGGCAGAGGGATAATTTCCCACAGCAACGTCGCTGTCGTGTACACTACCTCAGCTCAGATCACAAGCTCTGGATCAATGTTTTTTGATGTTTGTTCAGCTTTGGTCTTGTGCCAGCAAGGCAAGGTGGTTTCCTGCAGATTCTTTGTGGTCCCCTGCAGAGTCTTGGTGGTCTCCTGCAGACTGTTTTTTGTTTAGACTCAGTGTGGTTCCTCCACACCCAATGGTTTCCTCACTTTGGTTTCCTCTAGACTCAATAGACCCTTGGTTTCCTGTAGACTATTTATGGTTTCCTCTAGGCTATGTAGGGTTTCCTCCAGTCTGTTTGGCGTTCCTTCAGACCATATTTGGTTTCTGTGAACTCCTTTGGTTTCCTTTGGACTCCCTTTGGTTTCCTGCAGATCCCTAGCTGTTTCTTCCAGATTCCCAGTTGTTCCTCCAGACTATTTATGGTTTCATCCAGTCAGTCTGTGGTTTCCTCCAGACTCTGTCTGGTTTCTGAGTCATACTTGTATATCACTCTTGTTGTTCATATTTAGCTTCATATCATATTTAGATATATCTTCACCTATGAATTACCTGGTTGTGGTCCTCCATACCTGATCAGATTGGAAATAGTGCAAGTGACACGTGACCTGCTATATCCGTTAGTTTTTTTTTTATCCTATCATTAGTTAGGTTTAAATGTAGCATTTTAGCTCACCTAGACAGAATGCCTCCAAAATCCATCCAATATTTTGTTCTCTCACAGCAGGAAGAGCTGTTGAGACCAGGGGTTTTGTTAGCACAGCTCTATGTTAAGCATGTTAGCAATCAGATTTTGTTGTTTGAAAGTATTTGGATTTGCAAACTGTTAAAGGTCAGTAGAGTTAGACTTACTGTGTAATGGCTGACTGTTTTGTGTATTAAATCCAGTGAGAAGGACATCAAGCATGATGGTTACCTGGTGCCTTATGCCACAGTGGAGTTAGCCTTATTGTACATGTCTGAAGGTCGCATCGCAGAGGTCAGCAAACTGCTGGAGAAAGCCAAGTAAGTTCACACAGAAACAGTTATTTCGATGAAGTGTAAAGGAATAATTAAAGTCTTCTGTGCATATTGTAACAAAATGTTGATCGCTTTGTCATTGTGATTTATTTATTTGATTGGTGTTTTACGGCGTACTCAAAAATATTTTACTTATACGACGGTGGCCAGCATTATGGTGGGAGGAAACTGGGCAGAGCCCAGGGAAAATCCACAACCATCTGCAGGTTGCTAACAGACCTTCCCACGTACAGCCGGAGAGGAAGCCAGCATGAACTGAACTTGAACTCCTAGTGACTGCATTGGTGAGAGGCTCCTGGGTCATTACGCTGCATTAGCGCGCTAACCAACTAAGCCACGGAGGCCCCTCTTTGTCATTGTTAAGATGTTCATTAATGTATATGTATACTAGCCTCAAATAAAAGGGCTACTGACACACTTTATATAATACCAAAAGAACATTATGTCATAAAAATTTAGCAGAATAGTACATGTACATATATTTT
Source organism: Liolophura sinensis (assembly GCF_032854445.1). Lineage (NCBI taxonomy): Eukaryota > Metazoa > Mollusca > Polyplacophora > Chitonida > Chitonidae > Liolophura > Liolophura sinensis. The sequence goes on from NC_088301.1 coordinate 7,237,281, forward strand.
AGCTTTAAATGAGCTGCATGTTATGAATCTGAGGTCTGTCATTTCCTGGGTGAAATACTGTCATTGTGTCTTGGACTATATATGTATTCAGCTTGTGAATCAGGAGATGTCTGACTGAAAGTAAAAATAACTTAACCTCGTTTCATTTTACATGAAGCCTAAATGCTTGAAACCTGCTCTCTTGGAAAAAGTGCAATATATGTACCATAATAGTTATAAAACAGCTGTAAAATGTTACCAGCATTACATATACATTAAGCTTGCAGTCTATCCATTCGGTGATGTCAGCATACTCTCTTATATCAAAAAGTATCAAATAGTTCTGTTATTCGTTGTAATTTAAGTTTGGTTCATGGCTTCACTGAGACAAGTTACCAGCCATGTGTGATTTTTGTGCAGTTTCATACATTTTTATAAAATTTATGATTGTTATTATTTGCTGTGCTGTGGACTTCACTATATAATCTGATGGCTCAAACCAGTAGTGGATGTATTGTTTTTACAGTACATTCAAAATACTTGTTAGGCTAGCAGTTTGCTCTGGACACTTCAGTTTTCTCCACCCATCAAACCATTGTTGTGTATTAAAGTGAAATATTCTTCAGTACAGCTGGTGTTGAACTTCAAAGGAAAAATGCACTAAACTAGTGGACCATGTGAAAGTTAGTTGAATTCAAATGTTTTCCAATGTACCCCAAAGAATTTGAAAATCAGAGAAATGTTGAAATAAAAAATGATTTTGAAGTATGTGAAGTTCAAATCATACTTACATAACGCAATTGTTTATAAATATTGATTTAACATCTATATGTGTAGTGCCTTTGTGGTTTTGAGACGCTGATGAATTGTCAGGTGATGTCAGTCCCATGAAATAAGTGTCTATCATGTCAACGCCATTATAAAGTGTCTATCATGTCAATGCCATTATAAAGTGTCAGAGGTGTCAACATCCTGATGAAATGTCTTAGGTGAAATGTCCGAAATGTGAACACCCTGATGAAATGTCTGTGGTGTCATTGCCCTGATGAAATCTCTGAGGTGTCAACATCCTGATGAAACGCCTTAGGTGTCTACACCATGTTGAAATGTTCGAGGTGTGAACACCCTGATGAAATATCTGTGGTGTCAGTGCCCTGATGAAATGTATGTGGTGTCAGTGCCCTGATGAAATCTCTGAGGTGTCAACACCCTGATGAAATGAATGTGGTGTCTGAGGAAGTATCTGTGTTTCAACTCTGTGATGTAGTCTGGTATCATGGCATGGGGATGATGATAATGTGGTTTGTATTCATCGACTATCTGATGGGGACCTTTTTTTTTTTTTCAGAAAAAATTACAAAGGGTACCAACTGGAGTCTCGGCTGCACTTCCGCATCCATGCGGTGCGTACCCAGCTGAACCTGGTGGAGAATGGTGATGTGTTACCCTGTACCCCGCCTGCAACCCCTAAAGACAAAGCCAGCTCTATGGACTTCTTCACAAATGATGCTTCCACCTCACAACAGGCAGCTGTGCCATCAGAATAGAACATCAGACTAACCACTGTATTCTTTAATAAACTTTTTGACTTGTGACAAGGTATCTTCAGAGGTAATTTATGCAAAAATATAATCATTTCATTTTGCACACAGAAATCTGAATGATAATAATTCTTAAATTTTATCTGTATATAGATTGAATAGATATATATAGATATAGTTGTGTCGAAGTAGGTGAGATGAGAGTGTGAGAGCCCTGAGATAGGTCAAGATGTTTGTGTACATGCCTGTGATTCTTGGTCGGAAATATGTCTGCATACATGTATATATAGTATATAGACAGTATATACAGTGCTACTGGATGCTTCTTCACATAGCCTATTGGGATGCATTCCTATCGTCGGTCTAATTGCCACTGGTGAGAGATTCAGTCTGACCTGCAGAGGACACAATGTGATGTTCCAGTGTTGCAAAAGTTGCATCAAGTCCCGTTAGATGCAAAGATGCTACAGTGCTCACTGATGACTCCACTGACGTCAGGTTTGGTGAAGGCACGATGTGACGTTCCAGTGTTCTAAAAGTTGCATCAAGTCTCTAAAGCGAAGATGCTACAGTGCTCATTGATGACTCCACAGACGTCAGGTTTAGTGAAGGCACGATGTGATGTTCCAGTGTTCTAAAAGTTGCATCAAGTCACTAAAGCGAAGATGCTACAGTGCTCACTGATGACTCCACCGACGTCAGGTTTGGTGAAGGCACGATGTGACGTTCCAGTGTTCTAAAAGTTGCATCAAGTCACTAAAGCGAAGATGCTACAGTACTCACTGATGACTGCTGGCATCAGGTTTGGTTGAGGTAGTAGCACCACTTGTCTCCTACAGTGGTCAGTGGAACAATACGTCAGTGCAGACTTTGCAAATGAGACTGTTTGAATGTGCAGCAGAGCCTGCAACAGAACTTTGTACAGTGAAGTTCTGTTTGACTTTGCAGCTTAGCCTTTATGATTATGCAGCATTGTCTGTTTGATTGTGCAGCTGCTCTGTGATTGTTCAGCTGAGTATTTGAGTGTGCAGCTGAGTATTTGAGTGTACAGCTGAGTCTGATTGTTCAGCTGAGCATTTGAGTGTGCAGCTTTGTCTCATGGTGTACATGTAGCTGAGTCTGTTTGATTGTTCAGCGGAGTATTTGAGTGTGCAGCTGAGTGTGATTGTTCAGCTGAGTATTTGAGTGTGCAGCTTTGTCTCATGGTGTACATGTAGCTGAGTCTGTTTGATTGTTCAGCGGAGTATTTGAGTGTACAGCTGAGTGTGATTGTTCAGCTGAGTATTTGAGTGTGCAGCTGAGTGTGATTGTTCAGCTGAGTATTTGAGTGTGCAGCTTTGTCTCATGGTGTACATGTAGCTGAGTCTGTTTGATTGTTCAGCCGAGTATTTGAGTGTACAGCTGAGTGTGATTGTTCAGCTGAGTATTTGAGTGTGCAGCTGAGTCTGATTGTTCAGCTGAGTATTTGAGTGTGCAGCTTTGTCTGATTGTGTTCATGTAGCTGAGTCTGTTGATTGTTCAGCCGAGTATTTGAGTGTACAGCTGAGTCTGATTGTTCAGCTGAGTATTTGAGTGTGCAGCTGAGTCTGATTGTTCAGCTGAGTATTTGAGTGTGCAGCTTTGTCTGATTGTGTTCATGTAGCTGAGTCTGTTTGATTGTTCAGCTGAGTATTTGAGTGTACAGCTGAGTGTGATTGTTCAGCTGAGTATTTGAGTGTACAGCTGAGTCTGATTGTTCAGCTGAGTATTTGAGTGTGCAGCTTTGTCTGATTGTGTTCATGTAGCTGAGTCTGTTTGATTGTTCAGCTGAGTATTTGAGTGTACAGCTGAGTGTGATTGTTCAGCTGAGTATTTGAGTGTACAGCTGAGTCTGATTGTTCAGCTGAGTATTTGAGTGTGCAGCTTTGTCTGATTGTGTACATGTAGCTGAGTCTGTTTGATTGTTCAGCTGAATCTGTTTCACACATCAGAACATGTTTTATCGAGGATTATAGCATGTTTACGTTTGATTGTATAACAGAACTACATGTAGTTTGATTTTGCAACAGGACCAGTTTTACTCTACAACAGGACCAGTTTGACTCTATGACAGGGCCATTTGACTCTACAACAGGGCCATTTTGACTACGACTGGGCCATTTTGACTACAACAGGGCCAGTTTGACTCTACTACACGGCCATTTAGATTGTACAACATTACCAGTTTGACTCTACAACAGGGTCAGTTTGACTCTATGACAGGGTCAGTTTGACTTCATATCAGGGTCAGTTTGACTCTACAACAGGATCAGTTTGACTCTACAACAGAACCTTGTATAAAGTTATGTATTAGAGCCATTTTTGTCTGTGTGGCAGAACCATTTTAAATTTGCATGAGGGCGAGTTTTGTTGTGAAAAGAACCACTTGAGTTTAAAGCAGTCCATTTTTAGTGCAACGTTGTCAGTTGCAGTATGTTGTATGGGTGATTGTGGAAGAGATTCTGCTTGATTGTGAGAATATTCAAGTAGAGATACGTTTAAAGATTTTAATACACTTATATCATTCTGTAGATTATTTATGAATATATATGGCATATTCTAATATTTTGTTTGTTTATACACGGAAGTACATGTGTATCAGGGCTGTTATTTTTTTCCTAATATGTACATGTACATAAAGGCTGCTTTATAGTGGCTGTTGTTATTTATCCTTCTCAACATATATTCAGGTAAATAGTAAAAAGTGGATGTAAAATAGTTGAACATTCACAGTTCAGTTAGAACTATAAATGCATTGCATTTGCCAATATTATACACTGTTTTAGTTGGGTGCAGATATTACTGATTGGACTTGCTCAGTTTGAAAGAAGCCCATATACATGTATTCCATGACATTGATACCATCGATAAGTTCATGGATCTGAACCTGAAAAGAAGATTCAGATCTCAAGAACTGCTACTGAAAATTGTGGAAAATTAAATGTTTGTAGTACCAGTGTTGACTTATTTGAATATCCTCCAAAAATTTGACTTGCCTACAAGTATGTAAATAAATACTAGGTTTTTATTGTCATGTAAATAATATTTTACGGATAAATCGGTTATATTGATGTCCATGACATTGTGCACATGTATGCATCAGAGATGAGCAATGCCAGTACTCTGGGTAGAAGTGTATGTGCATGTCGAAACCAAGGTCATGAACCACTGCGATACTGCACTTGTTAAATATGCCAGTAATATCATTCATCATCAAGGGTGTTACGTTTTGAATAGACCAATATAATATTGTTTGATCAGAAAAAAAAATATTTCTGTATATTTTGTTGTGTTAGAACACAAAGGATTTTGCCCTTTTTTTTTAGCTTATTGCTGTAGTGACAGTAGGTTATACTGTTTGTCTGTCTGTTTGGTGGGTGGTTGGTGGATTATACCATGGTTTGTTATGGTATCTTTTAACCTGGCTGCAATACCACACAGAAGTCTATACTGGAGGATGTCGTAGCTATTGCAAGTTCATGATTGCTATCAAACAAGTGTGACGTGTGGATATAAATAATGCTGGTACATCATTCCTGAAATGTACATATTGTTCTAAATATCATATTTGTGTCATTCTTCTCGGCTTAGCCTTCAGAAATAATATTGAAGCTGAGTTGGGAACAGGGCCAACCAACCAATCTCAGAGCTAATCTTCTGCATGCTTTTAAAGGTTCTACTATTCTGAGATCAGTTTCTAGCATTATGTCCTTGTAACAGCCCAATCAGGTAATTACTGTAGCAACACCACTGTGCGGAGGGCGCATGACACAAAAGATGACTTCACGGTACAGCACTAACAGTCAAAGCAGGCAGGAAAGCTTATTAGAGGTTTGGTAGACATCTTATGGAGAGCTCAGGTAAATCACAGGCAAGGCCGGTGATCCGTCCACAGTGACTGATCACACCCATACACCCATTGAGCAGAGTTAGACATAAGTGTGGAATGTTGACGACCAAAAACCCATGTTTCTTGTTAATACTTACCATTACTTAATATTGAAATGATTTGAAAGATAAATACAATATCTGAAAGCAGTATATTAGTTATTTAGTCGGAAAACAGCCGTTAGTTGTAAAAGGTGAGGAATAGATACAAACAAGAGTCTTCGCAAAATGCAAACTGCTTCAAATAAAGATTGGCACTCACATTAAGGGAATTTGGTGAAATCCAATGGAATGTTGGATATTACAAGGTATTTACATTACAAGAGTACATTTACATTTATTTGTATATCACTTTTATACCACGAGCTATTATAAGTCCACACCGTAAGGGGTTAGTGAGCTTGGAGTCAGCAATAATAGTACACGTACCAGTGTATTGTTTGTTGTATACCGTCAGTTGATCTCAGTTTATAATTATGTGAGCCTTCTGTTTAGATAACACAGGGAAATTAATTATCAAGTTTTTTGTACATTGGAACTGTAAAGGGTTGGTATTTAAAAATAAGTTTATTACATGTTATGTTTTTTTTTATCTTAATAGTTACAGAGAAGCTGCTCAAAGAGCTTGCAAGGGCGCCATTTACTGTACGGTATGTAATAAGCCAGAGCAGAGTCTCGGCTCTGTATGTTAAGACAGAGTCAGAGACAAGCAACCTGTTCCATTTCACCCCCTCTACAGAAGGGAGGCAAACGGAACAACCCCTCCGAGTTGGCGTTTAATTTAAAATGGGTATGAATTTTCAAGGGTTAAAGTTGGCGTATATGCATATAAGCAATATTTTTGATTGATTTTTTTGCCTTTCTGAAAGTTCATTGAATGAAAAGTGAACAAGATTTGCATGAGAGTTGTCTTATTCGGACATACCCTTAAGATGATATGCAGGTATATTAAATATATTCCTGTATTTTATTACGTACTTCATTGTTGTGTTTTTTGTTGTTTTTTTTGGTTTGTTTTTTTTTTTTTTTTGTTTTTGTTTTTTCAATTGTTTAATTACTGTTGAACATTATTGTTGCTTGGACAGTAAAATTTACTATTTCACTGTAAAGAATATGCACTGAGTCAAGTTTATATCATTATTGGTGTAGATTGATGGGACAATTCTATGGAGTATTGTCTAGTCAACTGTAGCAACTAATGTCATGTGTATTTTTAGGCGAAAATAAATGTCACAAAATGCTACCTTTAGTGCTGAAACATTTTTTTAGAAAAATATCATCCTACCTTCCAAGCAAACGTCAAAACACCTTTTCTAAGAATGGGCGAAGTTTTAGTGTTATTATTCTAACTCAGTGAAACAGAAATGCAAGATTTTTACGTGTCATACTGTTTCAAAACTAAAATGTAACTTTATGTAAAACAGACCATGTGAACAAACAGATATTGCCAAATGTGTATTTGTTTTCGCGCAATAAAACAATGTTGCATAGGAAGCATACAACTAAAAGGTTTTCTCTACACATCTGTAAATATTTCAGTACTTCGCCCATACCTAAAATTTCGACCATGGCTTTCTCCTCATTTTGCCTTAGCCTGAGAGGTCTATTGACCTGAAACATTTGGACGTTTTCAGTTGTATTTGGGAGGTGGAATGATACCAGGGAATGTTTAAGTTTCAGCCAGTAATATTTCATGACCTTTATTTTCCTCTTTTGGACAAGTGTTTAGGACAAGTACGGTAGCTGTGACGCTACGAGCCTTTGGGACAGAATGGTAGCATACTCTTCCCTGGGACCTGTTGTTATCACTTTGATTTAGTTTTCGATAATTCAAGAATTTTAATGTGGACTATTTAATTTTGGTAACTACATTGTTATAGCTTCATGATCCTTCTTATATCGGATTAGAGCATTCAAAGAAAAGACATATCCACGTCACTGGTGTCTAGGTCATCTTCGTCGTCGTCTCAAATATATAATGTATGCATTCTCTTAAACGACTTTGGCTACATTCATGTATCTTTTTCAGAATGGCCGCTGTTTTCTATAATCCTTCATTTAATTGTATTACATCTGAAACTAGCCACCAGCCAACTTTTATCGAAGTGTTTTTCTGTGTTGGAGAATAATAAACTATTTTAATGAATATCTGATTTTTTCCCCAGTGATTTTTGATTTAGGATGTTGATTTTAAAGACAATTTTCTACTCTGCGAATTTAGCAGATTTATTGGCGGGTGTCTGGATTGAACATACAATTACGTGATAATGTTGGCCGCCGTCGTAGAAGTGAAATATTCTTGAATTCGGCGTAAAACATCAATAAAATAAATAAACCCACCCATTACATTAACTGGCGCTATGTAGGTGAAAGATTCTTGAGGACTACATCGAGCTTAAATGAAAACTGACTCATGTTAAAACGTCTGATGCTCAGATGAAAATCTGATTTACGGTGTAACGAAAATTCAAAAAAGTCATATTATAGTTATGGTATAACTGAAACACACTGGAAATGTGACCTCCAACGTTCTGTAACATTTTCTCATTGATCCATTATTATACCGACAAAGAATGCATTGAGAAATTTCCAGTTAATAAAAAACTTCAACACTTGTTGACTATTGTACCGTATATATTATACTGTCGTCCAAAAGAAACGATTCAAGTTTCGTTTTAACTTGTTTGATTTGGAACTCCATGTGAGAGAAAAGTTTTGGTGGGTTTGACTCAAAAATCTGAGTTTTATAATTCAGCTAATTCAACTCCGAAAACTGAGTCATATGACCAGATCAAGTGAGTCATGAAAACTCACCCACTTTTCTGAATTAGCTCAATTGTGAAACTAAATAATTGCATATTTTTGATTCATTTGACCCAAGCTTTTCTCTCAGTGAATAATTCTGGTTAAAATGAACAACATGAAAAAAGAAATTAACAAATTTAAAACTGTCTTGTTTACTTATATTTGCTTGAGAGAAGTAGATACGAACATGCGACATCATTAGTGTGGTCTTCAGCGAGGGCGGTTGCTTTATACAGAAGAAAGGGACTGTCTGTGTGTCCATCTTACTCTCTATTTGTTTATCAATCTGTCTCTCTGTCCATCTGACCGCCCCGATAGCACAGTTGGTAGAGCGTCCGCTTCGGGAGCGGTAGATCCAGGATCAATCCTGGGTCGAGTCACACCTAAGACTTTAAAAAAGTTGTAACTTCCTCGCTTGTGTTCAGCACGAAGGGGATAGTGCAACAACTGGTTGACCCGTATCAGTATAATGGCTTGGGCGGGGGCGGCTTACTTGCCTTTGGTAAGTCGTCCAAGTGGAAGCAGCACTACATAAAAGAGCGATGGGAATCCGTCCTGCGACAAGGAGGCACATTACACACACCATAAGGATTCCTTCGTCGTCATATGACAGAAAAATTGTGAGTACGACGTTAAACCCCAAGCACTCACTCGCTTTGTCCATCTGTCTCCCTGTGTCTCTGTTTATTTGGTACCAGTATTGCTAGATCCCGGGGGACAACCACAACTTCTGTCCAGGTGTCTGTCAAACTTCCTGACTCAGATCTTTGCCCGAACGAGTGAAAACTGGATTGGAACCTGTACTTGTGTAAGTGGACTTTCGGCATAGGCCTTCACCCTTCGATTCAACACCACATTACTTGCTACTCAGGCTATGAAGTAACTTTTTTCCATGATTTGAAAAAAAAAAAGCTTGCATATTTCCTCATGTTCCATGAAAGGATACACTGCATATAGTCATGGGAATCTCAAATACCAACATTGTTAATGGTTTTTATTCATTTCTCATCTGACATAAACAAATTCGATTCCGGTTATCATGTCTACAATAATAGCCGACATGCTGACATATTACCCCCGAGAACACTGTTGGTTGAGCTAATTGACATCTGTGCGCTTATTACATCTATAGTATAATGGTATTATCTCAGGGCAGGCAGAAGCAATTGATGATTGTTAGGCGCGGATGGTGGGGGAGAGGGGGGGAGGGGATTTGGTTACTCCATCCCAGCCCAACAATTTTGGTTAAATTGAACAATTCAATTTAAAAACTGTTGTGTTTACTTCTATATTAGAGATCCTGACATAAATCACAGCCGAGCCATTGGGAAGCGGACACCAACGGTCGACCTTATTAGCCAGGTGCCTGTATATGGTCTTCAGCGAGGCGTTGCTTTAGACGAATGATGCAGCTAGGGATCCTCCAACAGGTGGGGATCAAGTGGTCACCTTGACACCGGAAGTTCTACACCCTTAAATTGCCGGAGAGGCGTTCTGAGAGATTTCGAATGAATCTTTTTCAGATTGTTCAGGAAATAACACAGTTTATTAATACATACCACGCAAAACTCAACACACTAATGGATAAACTGAAAAGACATTTGGCCCCAGAACACCTGGTGTTCGAGTTGTATGTCCAGCACGGTAGGCTGAGTGGTAGTCTTAAGCTCGGCATACACTAGAGTCACGCAACTCAACTCAGCTGGTCACATGGCGTTTGCCCCAGTCTCGGATAGTTTTTACGACATTAACTTGACCGCATACACGCAAAGATTGGAGTACAATTCCAGCCATGTCACGCCGTCATTTCGCACACATGAGCGCTTAGGACTCGAGTTGTGTTAAGCTTTACATAGCTACCCTAGCACCTCCCTCGTTCTCCCCTAATTTCCTTATACCTGATTATCTATAACTGTCATAAGGTACTATAGTATATTTTTTTTCTTTATTGTTAGCTAATGCATAGGATATGTATGGGTCGTCATAAACGAGACTGTGCTGTACTATATAAGACTATACTGAAAAATTGGCACACCATAACTGTACGTATATACATATCTTTCTTCTCTTGACCCCCACATTATGCATAGTTGCGACGGATATATATCCTCAGTGGTTATCATCCTGTTTGAGCTAATTTACATAATATCAGACATACAAGTCCTTACTCCCTCTCCTTCTAGCTGCTGCGGCCATTTCTCGTGAGTCACGGAAGAACACGAGCGATTACGGAACTCATCGGAATCATCCGAGTCATCCGAATCGTAGAGCGTGTTGCTGGAAGCGGATCGTAACAGACACGTCCTAATCGGGGAATCGTCATCGTCAAAGTCTGGGCTTTCTCCGGAACAGTCCGTAGATGTTTTGTCAGAGGAACTGCTTAAATCCTTGCTTCTCGTTAGATTTGTCAAAGTCCTCCTGATCTGGTGAAACAGACGTCTTAGCAACACGTCATGTTGACGTATAAATATCTGAAAGGCAATAGGTATAGTTAATAGCTTACTATGAGAGACAAGGAATTTTGTTGCATGTCATACATACCAAATATTTCAATATAATCATCTACAAAGTAGGAAATTAGTTAGTCAGCCATATTGGAGTAATATTAACATTGGTTGAAATAGCTCAATTGTGCCAGTATGGACGCTAAAAGAAGCCGGCAAAAGAACTGTTCAGTACGTAATACTTTCTTGAATACTGACTCATTTAGCTTTTAACAACGTACAGCATACACTGATATTTCAATTTCAACGATAAAGCGTAGTGCCTTTCATTTATTTAAAAGAATAATATCGTTGTTAACATTTCAGTAAAAACAATCTGATGACAACTGAATTTAATAGGATAGAGTAAGAACAAGGACCGAAATGTATCATTCATTATTACCGCAAAAGCGAACCAACCTGCACAAAGCAGTAACTGTGTAGTTCCAGTTAAGCTGTAACCTGGCAATCCTTTGCTTTTTGTCACCCATGGCCTGACTCATTTGTTACCTACTGAGGCAAACCTTTGCTTTTTGTCACCTATGGCCTGACTCCTTTGTTACAAACTAAGGCAAGGCTTTGCTTCTTGCTAACTCGACACTAGCTCCCGTGTCAACCACTGTGGCAAACCTTTGCGTTTTGCCACAGTCACCCATGAGCTGACTCTTTTGTTAGCTACTAGGGCAAAGCTATGCTGTTTGCTAACTCACCAGTGCCTGTGTCAGCCACTGTGGCAAATAATTGCTGTTTGTTACCCATTAGCTTACTCCTATTTTAGCTACTAAGGCAAAGCTTCGCTTTTTGCCAACTCACCAGCACCTCTGTCAGCAATTGTGGTAAACCTTTGCTTCTTTTTTTAAACCCATGATCTCACCCCTTTGTTATAGCTACTGAGGCAAAACTTTGCTTCTTGCTAACTCATCAGCACCTCTGTCAGCAACTGTGGCATACCTTTGCTTCTTTCTTTAACCCATGATCTCAACCCTTTGTTAATAGCTACTGACTCACCAGCACCGGTGTTAGCAACTGTGACAAACCTTTGCTTCTTTCTTTAACCATGATCTCACCCCTTTGTTATAGCTACTGACTCACCAGCACCGGTGTTAGCAACTGTGACCAAAACCTTTGCTTCTTTCTTTAACCCATGATCTCACCCCTTTGTTATAGCTACTGACTCACCAGCACCGCTGTTAGCAACTGTGACAAACCTTTGCTTCTTTCTTTAACCTATGATCTCGCCCCTTTGTTATCGCTACTGAGTTAAAGCTTTGCTTCTTGCTAACTCACCAGCTCCTGTGTTAGCCACGGTGGCAACCTTTGCGTTTTTGTCACCCACGAACTAATTCCTTTGTTATAGCTACTGAGTTAAAGTTTTGCTTCTTTCTAACTCATTAGCTCCTATTTTAACCACTGCGTCAAACCTTTGCTTTTCTGTCACCCTTTGTTTTTTGTTACTGCGGCAAAACTTTGCGTCTTTCTGACTCACCAGCTCCTGTGTCAGCCACTGTATAGCCATGTTGAGGTCATGGACTCTGACGTTGTCGTCATCGCTCACCGGATTCAGCTGTAAACTGGATCGTCTCTGTTCCACGTGGTCTCCATCTCTACCCCGGGGATCTGCTTGCAAACTGGATCGCCCTCCTCAGGGGCTGTTGTTGATAGACCTCGTACCGTCGGGGTAAGCGCACCATGAATGGGACGGAGGACGAGTGACGCAAAGGGACCGTCCCTCTCTCCATAGTGCGGGGCCGGTCGCTGTCATTCATGTAACTTCAGCTACAAAAATAAAACAAGGAAAAAAACACTGTATTCAGCAAATACCGAAATCAAAGCAAATAATTAAAGCTGGTACAATTAAAATTCAAAGGGGGATTAAAACAAAGCCGGTTGATGCATGGTCTAGATTGCCTTAGATGAAACCTATATATTCATTGAAGAATGATGTTCGTATCCTGCCCCTCACGATTTGTTCATGTCAAAAACAAAAAAAAAAAAAAATAATAAAACATTACTACAATGAAAGCCTCTTGTACCAAAGCGCTCAGTATGTGCACATGGTAAAATCACAACCCTACAGACCCTGTAGGTTTAGCCTTGGCACAGCACGTCTGCTTTTTGCGGAAGTTCATAAGTAATTATGCTGTGGTTATCAATGATCATTATAGATGTACAGATTTTGGGTCATTTGGGTAATTTAGCGTAGTGTAAGTACAAATCACAAAATAAGATAAGACTGTTCGTGAATTGTAATGTATACATGTATATAGGAGGATTCACCTCGTGGACTGTAGGTACAACGACAAATGAAATGTACTTTTTGCGTCACCGTCATGAAGTACGTTAGTGATCAGTTCATATTATGGTGGGAGGAAACCGGACAGAGCCCGGGGAAAACCCAATACCATCTGCAGGTTACTGGCAGATCTTCTCCCTTACGTCCGGAGAGGAAGCTAGCACTAGAATCTATACTATACCCGGCAGAAAGTGCAACCCCAAATATAACAATAATACTGTAGAAACTCGTACATTTGCTCTTCGTTGTTTACTCAGGAATACCATATAGCTGCTTATAATTCCAGTTAAGCCATTTCATCGTTTATTTCTGACCATTTGTCAACTTTCACACAGTTTTTGCTTCTCTGGTGTTACTCTCCATGCTGTAGTCTTCTGTTTTGCTAATACAAAAGGTATATATACCAGTCTAAGCGTAGGCTACGTTCGTGTGTCACTCTTAAATCATAGAAGGATTTATGCGCCGAAACAGACATTCGTATACCAGCTGTCAACCAAAAAGGACGTTGCGGGTCACTGATCGCAAGGTCAATTCCAAACGACGTTTAACACAAATAACCAAAGAACTAAGAAAGTATATAAAGTAGGAAAATAAGACAGAATTATACAAAGAGAAGCGGTCAACAGTTTTCATTGATGCAGGAAAGACGCAAGGTATGGTCTAGGCGACTGAGTGAAATCAGTGCTTAAATCTTGTACCATGCTAGAATATCAGTTGTCGATAACAAAATATGTATCTCAGATGCGCTTTGATTGCAACTGTACAGGTGGTTTGATGGAATAACCTTGACACACTAGTTTTTGGAGTAAAACTTGTGACGTTGATTGAAATTGTCACACAACACACGGAGCGTTTCCAAGTTGATAGTAGCAAGACCCATTTCCAAGAAAACCTTAAACATTGGGTCCCAAAGGTACATGAAATAAGGCTGGTAATACGTAAAACAGAAGAAATAATCAGTAATGGTAGACAGTCGATATTCTCCGCAATCCAAATCATTTTTGGTCCGTGGATAATTTCCAGGTCGAATACAAATATCGGTATCTCTTTCGAGCTTTCATTTCAACTGTTAACAAAGCCTAATACACCGTGGGTATTTATACAGCTCTAGACCCGGGTTAAACCGATTTTTTTTTTTTTTTGATTTGACTTGATTGGTGTTTTACGCCGTACTCAAAAATAGTTGACATACAATGGCGGCCAGCATTATGGAGGAAGGAAACCGTGTGGAAAAAAACCGGGCTGAATTCTGGGGAAAACCACGACCATCCGCAGGTTTCTTACAGACCTTCCCACTTACGGCGGAGAGGAAGCTAGCATGAGCTGGACTTGGACTCATAGCGACCGCATAGGTCATTACGCAGTGCTGGCTTGCTAACCTCTCAACCACGGAGGCCCTGGGTTAAAAAGAATTAGATACAGTTATGAAAACTTTGATACAAATCGAAGATGTCCTAAAAACTATGTCTATATTGACCAACACAAGTGTTATACTCACTTCAGAATTGTAAACTTGCAGTGAACGCGTTTAATTGATGGGATATCCTTGGGTGAGTAACATGTCAGCTTACTGGAGGCAATCAAAATAAAAATTCGTAAGTCAGCTCATGCTAGCATCCTCTCCGATCTGTCAGCAAACTAGGGATGGTCATGGTTTTCCGCTCTGTCCAATTTCCTCCCCACATAATGCTAGCTGCTGTCGTATAAGTGAACATTCTTGAGTGCGGCGTAAAACTCCAATCAAGTAAATAATTACAAGCTTGTATTCGCTTTTTGCTGTAGCGACTGCCCATATACTGTCTATATACATTGGAAGAGCTCAATATAGATGTCTTTTTGGAGATCATACTGGGATATTGCATGCGAAATGGCACTATACTGTTGGCTAATGGCGAGCTACGGACTGCCTTACTGTGATGTCCGTCTCGCAATACACACGCGTATACCTACGATGATGTAACAATCTTCCAGGCGAAGCTTCCCATCAGAACCTGTATGTAACTGTGGTTCATCTTGCCCAAGCCTATTGTCGGATACACATACCAGTGTACGTCTGTTCACAGAGGACTCCCCACTACTCAGTCTGGGAATACCCTGTACAGAGAGCGTACCATTGTTTATAGGAGCAACTCCGTGTAGCCACCAGTTTATGACGTCTTGTTGCAAGGCAATTCCTCACTTCCTTGGCCTCTCTCCTCCTCCTTTCCGCTACCAAAACACCGATCGATATCTTTCAATAGCATAGATACAGCATACCCCGGAATACGTGGAGCCTTACGGTATTCAACGGCCTAGCCAAAACGCTTGTGTGGTGGATGCCATTAATGCATCTGGAGGGAAATGTAGGCATACATAGTTATAGGGGAATTTTGGTGTGACAGAATGGGCATCGTATCAAGATTATATATACATATGTGTGTGTGTGTGTATGTGTGTGTGTGTGTGTGTGTGTGTGTCCATGTCTCATTGTGTTTCCGTCTGCGTTTCTCCTCACATTCACGTCGTATACAGTTTCCTCAACGCGCTGTGCGTTCTCCACACATTCACGCCATCTATTTTCCTCCACACGCCACTGTAAGTTCTCCACACGTTCACGCCGTCTAGTTTCCCCCACACGTTGGAAGTTTTCTACTGACTCATGCCGTATACAGTTTCCTCAATGCGCTGTCCGTTCTCCACACATCCGCGCTGTGTATTCTTTCATCCACACGTTGTCCGTTCTCCACACATTCACGCCGTCTATTTTCCTCCACACGCCACTGTAAGTTCTCTACACGTTCACGCCGTCTAGTTTCCCCCACACGTTGGAAGTTTTCTACTGATTCATGCCGTATACAGTTTCCTCAACGCGCTGTCCGTTCTCTACACATTCACGCCGTATATTGTTTCCTCCACACGTTGTCCGTTCTCCGCACATTCACGCCGTCTATTTTTCCCACACGCCACTGTAAGTTCTCCACACATCCACGCCGTCTATAGTTTCCTTCATTGGCTGTCTGTTCTCCATACATTCACGCCGTCTAGTTTCTTGAATACGCCACTGTTAGTTCTCCATACATTCACGCCGTCTATAGTTTCCTTCATTCGGTGTCCTTTTTCCACACATTCACGCGGTTTTAGTTTCCTCAATGCGCTGTCCGTTCTCCACAATTCACCCCGTCTAGTTTCTTCCACACGCCACTGTAAGTTCTCCACGCATGCAACTGGATCGTACATTTTGGTTAATGCCTGCCCTAAATGCAGTCGTTGAAATTTGGGTAGAAAAAAAGCGAAAAATATAAGAAGGAAAGACAAAATTTTAAGAACCCAACAGAGTGGACGAAAACCCGAAGGCAGTACTAGACTTATGACTGCATCTGTCATAAGCAAAATTCTCCTCCTGCTGTGCGCATTTGCAGGCAGTCTATGTGAACATGGCCAGTGGCAAGTATTATAGTTGGTTGTGGTCATAATTTAATCAATATAACTGATTAAGCACCCTTCACAATTTGTTCGAACATTGCCGCTTAACAGATCTCGTATCGTGATGCCATACCCACATTTTCATTGGCCGTTTTTACATCGATTTACTCTTAAGGTATCGTTATGGCAAAAGAGTGGGCAATACACACCTCCTCTCAGTTGTGCATCAGAACGCATGGGCAGAAGAAGTCATACACGAGAAAAACAATGCGCATGGCCACAGTCCACAACTGTTCATTTACTTACATGTTAAAGTTTGACATCACAGCACCCTGTCATTACTATAACATTACTACAAACCTTGGACTACAGGCCGGCATTCAACTCATCTCTACATTCTTATGTGTATTTTCTCTAAAGTTATGACATGAAGTTATGCTTGAGTCCAAGTGAAGTTTCAGGTGCCACAAAGATATATTCAAATGCATGGAATTGGCCGAAAATGATTGTTTGACTGATGTGGGTCACAATGCCTTAACGTAAATGCTGATCTGCCACTTGGGTACACTTGTCCCGCAGCGAGAAAAATGCCGGGCATGTGCATTCAGGGCCAGTCATAGCTTTTTGAAATGATTAGTGTCCAGATTGGTTAGTTATTCTTAATTAGCTACCCCTGTACACATTGTTAAACTGAGTGAAAAAAATATTGAAAAAGGCACATTAATCGAAGTAATATGACATTTAAAATCATCACATAATGAGGCCGGTTTTATGCATTTTCCGCCAATACTCGGTAGTCTCCACCGAATTACGTCATATAAGTCCAATCTTTACAAGTTATAGAGCATCCCTATTTAGAACAGGGTTAAAAAAAAGTTACAACAACGACAACAGCCATATCGAATTTATCCACTTAATGATTTAGTCTTCTGCATACGGTTGTAAAGGCAGGTCGTCCAAGAGCCCTGGAGCCAGTTTGTTTTTTCAAGTTTCCAGTCGATATGGCCCCTGGGAAGGCGGGGATTGACAGCACAAGACAGAAGGATTTTGTACCCACCAAACACAGCCGTGTTCTGCGAGAGGAATAGTGTTGAATTTCCACAAGGGCACCTGCACATAGTAGTTGTATAATACTTTTAACAGAACTGAAAACTGATAGATAGTAACACCGACGTCCACATCGTTCGTGTGCATATATTTATACTATACACGACTATAAGCCCGTATTGACATAGGCTTTTCGGAATGCAGACAATCACGTGCCGTTGTCATCGCCTGCATGTATGAATTTTAAAATCACTGGGGGGAAAAGAATGATATTTGTTGTGAAGCGGACAGAGGGAAAGAGAAGTAAATAAATATTAAACATTAAGATAAACACACGACATGTATAGTGTGACATAGGATAAAGCTATAGCTTACTAGTCCGTATTGCGGTTGGAAATGTCTGGACAAAGATCAAATTCAACGTCTGAAAAATGGGAATCTGAAGTCTGGCCAGAGATGTCAATGTGATACATAGGAACTTCAACGTTGTCCATTATAGTGGATATGTCAGTATATTTGCTTCTGTGTAGCTAGAATCCATCTCGAAAATATCGTTTTGATACGAATTCCCAGGTCATTTAGGCCAGCTAGACTTGGGTTGGCCATATCTAACGTCACCCGCTCAGCTGTACAATAAGTCTATTTTTTGTGTGGATTTGAAGTCATTATTATGTTTCTCAGAAGCCGGTTACATACTGTTTAAACAGGTTATAATCTTGACAGTTAGGACCAGTACCTAAATTTGGACACTAATCCTTTAATTAGCCGTAAAAGTACTTTTAGTTCTCAGCAGTCGGGTTCTCAGGCAGTTGTGTTGGGAACCAAAGTCATTGGGAGATGCCGTCTTTGTGCCCATAAAGGAGAGTCGCTGATGTCGGACATCGAACAGTCCATTGAAATAAATGTCGTTGTGTAAACTTATTTATATTGCGACAGATAAGAGCATTGTGTAACTGTAGTGGCAGGTGTGGCACGCCGATAGTACTGTGTAACGGTAGTCACAGGTAAGGGGCGCCTGTAGTATTATGTAACGGTAGTCACAGGTAAGGCACTCCAGTAGTATTGTGTAACAGTAGTAACAGGTAAGGCACACCACTAGTATTGTGTAACGGTAGTCACAGGTAAGGCACTCCAGTAGTATTGTGTAACGGTAGTCACAGGTAAGGCACACAACTAGTATTGTGTAACGGTAATCACATGTAAGGAATGTCAGTATTATTGTGCAAGTGATAGGTATGGGACGCCACAAACGTTGTGTAAAGGTAGTCACAGCTGAACGACCCTTTAATATTGTGTAAGTCACAGGTATGGGACGTCGGTAGTGTTGTGAGAAGGTAGTCATGGTATGGCACACCCGGAGTATAGTGTGGCGATAGTCACAGGTAAGGCACTCCAGAAGTATTGTGTAACTGGTAAGGAACATCATTAGTATTGTGTAACGGTAGCCACAGTTAAAGCACTCCTGTAGTATTGTGTAACGGTAGACACAGTTAAAGCACTCCAGTAGTATTGTGTAACGGTAGCCACAGGTAAAGCACTCCAGTAGTATTGTGTAACGGTAGCCACAGTTAAAGCACTCGAGTAGTATTGTGTAACGGTAGACACAGGTAAAGCACTCCTGTAGTATTGTGTAACGATAGCCACAGTTAAAGCACTCCAGTAGTTTGTGTAACGGTAGACACAGGTAAAGCATCCAGTAGTATTGTGTAACGGTAGCCACAGGTAAAGCACTCCAGTAGTATTGTGTAACGGTAGAAACAGGTAAAGCACACCAGCCGTATTGTGCAACTGTAGCCACAGGTGAGGCATACCCGCTGTATTGTGTAACGGTAGTGACAGGTAAGGGACACCAGTAGTATCTGGTAAGGGTAGTGACATATAAGGACCCTGGCAGAATTGTGTAATGGTAGAGACAGCATGCAGAGAGACAGGTAAGGGGCGCGAGTAGTATTGTGTAACGGTAGTCACAGGTAAGGGAGACGCGGCTCTGATTCTGCATGTAAGCCATGATATTAGGGGGCGTATACGTTTGAGCTACATGAAAAGTTGTCCTTGGAAATAAGGTAAAACACACACGTGTTAAACAAATACCGGTACAAAAAACAAAATTGAGCTTTTCATACCTGAACACTGGTCTCTCCTGGAATTACCGCCTTTATTCTCTGCACTTGTTATATGGTTTCTTTTGATGTAATAGACTAATTACATGCAGGTGTACACATATCTAAACTCCGACGAACAAGTGTGTGCCAACAGACGCGTTTCCTGGTAGCTCCGGAATGCCACAGGCCCCGTGGCGTGGACAACTCCCCGTATTAAACTTTTTCCAACGTTAAGATCAGTTATGTATATTGTACGTAACTCAGACGACCATTTATAGCTTGGTTGTGAACAGAGTAACAGTACTGAGTAAACCAAGTCGCTGCTATTGTTTTACTGTGGTATTTTGTAGTCTTAAAGTTTCTATATTATAAGATCTTACATTAACTTAAAGTGATACAAAATTCCACGTTGCCTTATTAAAACAAAAATACGGTAATGACACTTTTGCTACTGGTTTATTTTCCATGCATATTTACACAACAGTGCCATTTCTTAAGTCATCTTCAAAGATTTCTCAAGCATTCATTTACAAGTCACATCAGATGGCATTTCACTTCCTTAAACACAGATCACCGCAAGAAACACTACATTTGTCTCCAACAATAGTATTGCTGTTGAGAAGGAATGTTGATGCTATCACAAACCAAAAAGTATATACAACAATTAACAAAATGTATACTAAGAATAAACTTTTTCCCTTCTTTCAAGGCTGTATATAAAGATGGTTGCAGCATCTGACCTGTTGATACATGTAGTTACATTTAACAGAAAGAACATTTAAAAAAAAAAGAAAGAGTTCTGTCAATGAAGTTACAAAAACTGAAACACATTTCAAAGAAACCGTAAAATCAATAAGCTTATACACCAAACAATAGATAAAGGCCTATAAAATATCAACAAAGAAAAGTGAAGCGCTGCAATCCAAAAATTCAACACAGGTAAAAATAGCTCAAAAATATAGAGAAAAAAAAAGTTAGGGAATGTACGTTTCATGAAAGTATTTAGCATACCCTGTTTAAAATTCACGATTCTGGCCCTAGATAATAAGGAAAACATCTGTGTAAAATGGAATGAATTCAGATCAATTCACTGAGATTCACGTATTCAATGAGTTCATTTAACGAAAAGCATATACTATGAATAAATTTATGAATAACTTCCAAAGACAAGGAAATCCAACAGTTTTTCATACTGAAAACATTAAGATGGCACAACGATATTTACTACATGCAGAACAGATGACCACCATGTATGTGGATGTACTGCATGTAGTTAGAGAAAAGAAACGTTCTTTTCTCTTATTCAGGATTAAAATGGAATAAAAATGACATCATTCTTTAAAGTGAGATTCTCCATGTTAAATGATAAAACAAGAAAAATGTTGAATGTATATTAAGCAAGAACAATGATAACGCCAAGAGGCAAAACTGTTAAAAAACCCCCCTTCTTCCGTGTATCTTGAGTATTTTGATTCACAATTCAACTTTTCTTATGGCTTTTCCTAAGCCTTCTTATTATTAAATAAATAACGTGATTCCGCTTCATAAAACTATATATTTTTACATCAAACAAGATCCCGTAGCCTATAGATAACATTGCCGTAACCACGGTATCTCTATATTCCGCAATCCCGTAGCGTATAGATAGCACTGACGTAACCCATGTATCTCTAATTTACGCGATCCCGTAGCGTATAGATGATATTACCGTAACCACTGTATCCCTATTCTCCCCATTCTCAAATATGTAACTGGAGAATACACAGCCGACTGAAATCTCTTGGTGACTCCAGAGTGGAAATTTCATGTTTCTAGTTTCACACTAGAAGGGAATATTAACCACTCATGTCGTTGTCTCTATACATACCAATAATATATGCGTGACGGATTTAAAATTACATTCCTTTCGCCTGAATTTGGCCGGGCTGTGCAGATTCGAAGTTCAAGGCCTCAAACATGACACGGCATAAATCCTCGATGTCGTACTTGTGACACCAGTTCCAATCCCGGCGTGCACCGCTGTCATCCAACACTTCCGGCCACGAATCCGCTGAAGAAGTAGCACACATATACATACGTGATGACGTCATAAAACACAAAATCTTCGACCGTTTGCTACCAGATGGTTAGAAAGTTTCATACGACATTTTTACTTAAAAGAATAATCATTATTATTATAAACTGATGAGTCATGCTCTCGTAAGACCTACTTTTTGGCAGCCACTCTAAGGAAATTCTCTCCCGTACTGAGTGCCTATGAAAACCGCCACCCTGACAAACCACTTGACTTAAATCATCTTCCAAAAAGGCGGGAGCTCGACCCTAAGATTCCATCTAATTGTTCAAAGGCCTCACTGTCGCAACCAGCAAGGGTTTAACCTTAATGGTCTTAGGGTCAAGATGTCTAAACACAACTCTTGACATCGGTTAGTACATATATACGATACAACATTCACTGAAGGAAAAAAAAAACCCACCGCAGTCCCTGTACCCCGCGTAACTTTTACATATACGTAAATTCATGCCAATACCTACAGCCATGAGTTATAAACCCGACGGAGAAAATAAGTCGTCATTCACATACACTTTGGTTTCTGACTGATACTAGTAAGTCGGATAGCCGATCGCAGTGCGCATGACCGGGATTTCGCAGCCGGCAAAACAAACCCACGTTGCTGCTTAGTGTCCATGTTAAAGCAGTGTAAACATAGGCAGACACAAGCCATTTGGTACATTTAATGCCTTTATCTTTGAGACACCTGAAGCCTTACTTCGACTCAAGTCGAAAACTTAAAAAAAAAAACACACACACTTAAGAATTTAGAGATAAGTTGAATCCTGGACAGTCGCCAAAATGTCATCCTTATCAAAATGCATGTGCATGATGGAGAGGGCCAACTGGATGAGCATATCCCATGCCGGTATTTGATAACAATGCTGACGATATTAAGGTATAGAAATAGAAGATGGCTGTACCAGCCATTCTGCGCAAGACTGATGCGCAATTACAGCTGTTGCCTGAGTGATGATACATATGTACCACGCTCCATGTTTGAATCCCATCTGTTAAAGTGCTCAAGTTAGTTTGAACATATTTTAAGGAAAGGAAAACAAAGATGCTCGGAGCGGCTATATACCGTTTCATGCACACAGCTGAAGACAAATCCTAACCGCACCCTTGCTTAATGATATCTTACCATTAAGCCAAACCGTTCTGGAGTTACTACAATGTTAACCAACTGAAATAACAAAGATGGCCACTGTGAAAACGAATGTGCTCTCACTGATGTACCACGTTCTATGATTTGTGAGAATAGAAACAAGCGTTCTAAAAGTATTCGCAATACACGTACACCACTTGCTTTAGCTCTTAGAGAATAATGACTATTTCCAAGTCCATAAAAGAAGAGAAAAGCCAACATTTTTGACGAAAATAGACAAAACAGCCCGAAACCCAAACTTGGTCTAACATGTCACCGTAGAGCTATGCACCAAGTTCTAATTCAATAAGATGACTCGTTTTAAAAACAGAAGTGTCAGGAAAACATGACAACAATATCTTACCTATTTCTTGTCTGGAGTCCACGTTGTAGTTCACTTGTAGATTGGGAACGAACTTCCGCACCTCATTCACGAGTTCCTCAGGTGTAAAGCTCATGGCACTCACGTTATAAGTCCTCTGAGTCAGAGACTCGTTCGGCTGTTCCAGGAACTTGACGGTCGATTCCAGACAGTCATCAATGAACATCATGGGAAGGCGGGTGTCCGGTCTCAGGAAACAGTTAAATACGCCGCCTCTGACGGCGTCGTGGAATATGTGAACGGCGTAGTCTTGTGAAAAGATAACATTTATATTATTATTTATTAGACTGGTGTTTTACGCCGTACTCAAAAATATTTCACTGGGCTGGGAAGAAACCGGACAGAGCTCTGGGGGAAACCCTCAAGCATCCGCAGAGGATACATAATTCCTTTTGTAGTGAGAAATGTGAGTTGAAACTATACCCCTGAGACAATGGGGAACTTTCCCGCCCAAAGTCGGTTCCAAGCTGTGTAAAGCACATCCCTCTCTGCTATTACACTGCAGCGCTTGTGAACTACATCTTTGCTTTTTGAGCACAACGATAGAGGCAAACTCTGATCAACGCATACCAAATGATAACAGGTTGGTTACCAAATGGCCACGAACTGAGTGATACTACAAGCCACTCCACCCAGCTCAAGCATAGTACCAAATCAGTTTCTCAAGTTATAACCCAATGGTAACTAGATGGTTAATCTAGGCTTAAAAACGAGTTCAAAACAAAACTGTAACCAAGATGTTACCAAATAATGAGAGATCAGTTACCAGCAAAAACAGGTAAATAATTAGATCATGTCGAACAGCGTCCGTCATGATCTATTTATTTCTCCATGCACCACAGTGTAAATTTAAAAAAAATGCGTCAAGAAAATACCACAGAGTCGCTTGTTAGATATAGTCGCCAGTCCCTTTGCTGACTTGCTGACCAGTTCCCAGAAGACACCCATGTACTTTATCTGTACGATTAATGGTCCAGTCGGAATGTTCCTTCTGTATTTTGTGAAGTGAAATCCGTGCTTTTCACACTTCAATTTGTGTATTGAAACGAAGATTCTGATTGGTGCTATTCCATGGCCGTCGGTCTGACGGAGAACTTGTGTTACTGCACTGGCCGATTCCACAAAGCCATTTCTGACTTCAGCCAAAATTACAAACCTCTTCTCAATGATAAAATAATACCAAGTTTGTCCCCTCTGGTTCGAGTTTTGAGATGTCGAACAGCGTCCGTCATCTCAAAACTCGAACCAGAGGGGACAAACTTGGTATTTTCCTTTACTGCATTGCGCTTAAGATAGAACAAAGGACAAACTATAGCTGGCTTCGTCTCAGTATAATGTGACTGAGTCGGGTGTAATATCTGGTGTCATCAACATGAAATTCCAGTAAGGCAGCATTATAGTGACAAACCACAAAAAGATGTGATGGAAATATAACGTTGAAAGCCACAATAACTGTAAAGAAAGGTGAACAAAATAGGCACAGAGGATTAAACCTTTCCTGTCAGTGAAGTGAGACTTTCGCGGATCTATATTTAAAGGCTTACCTGTTGTTCCACCCCCAGGATTTGTGTCCGCCGAAATTACGCCTGGGTATCGTAGACACCTGAAGTCCAAGTCGAATTTGTGATAATAGTACTGTAATATAAAAAAATCACAAACGTATATATTAAAACGGCTTCAACAACCTTTCATGTAGGTGTACAAGGAAACTACATTATTTTTAAGAAATTGTTTTCATGTACTGGATTTATTTCTTATCTATACACTCTGAGGCGAGAAATGCTATATAATACATATTATTCAACTTATACTTAACATATATAAAAAAAATAGCAGAAAAAAGTTTGGTTTCCGGTATAGCGAAGTTCTGTTGGTATTATTGTACCACAAGTAAGAACAATGCAGTCTACTTGATCTTAAAAAGGTCTAACAGGAGATCAACATTTCACTAATGATTACGGTTTTACGCCAAAATTGGCACCATTGCGGCTATATCGTGATAACTTCTGATTGCGATCTGTATGGGCACATTTCACAGCGTTTGTATATGGTAACCAACTTCTGAATACGATCTACATGGGCACATTTCTCAGGGTTTGCATATGGATACCAACTTCTGATTATCTACATGGGTAAATTTCTCAAAGTTTGTGTATGGATACCAACTTCTGATTATTTACGTGGGTACATTTCTCAGGATTTGTATATGGATACTAACAGCTGAATAGGATCTACATGGGCACATTTCTCAGGGTTTGCATATGGATACCAACTTCTGATTATCTACATGGGTAATTTTCTCAAAGCTTGTGTATGGATACCAACTTCTGATTATTTATGTGGGTACATTCCTTGGGATTTGTATATGGATACCAACTGCTGAATAGGATCTACATGGGCACATTTCTCAGGGTTTGCATATGGATACCAACTTCTGATAATCTACATGGGTAATTTTCTCAAAGCTTGTGTATGGATACCAACTTCTGATTATTTACGTGGGTACATTTCTCAGAATTTGTATATGGATACCAACTGCTGAATAGGATCTACATGGGCACATTTCTCAGGGTTTGCATATGGATACCAACTTCTGATTATCTACATGGGTAAATTTCTCAAGACTTGCGTACGGATACCAACTTCTGATTATTTACATGGGCACATTTCTCAGGGTTTGTACATGGATACTAATTTCTGATTATCTAGATGGGTACATTTCTCAAGGCTTGTGTATGGATACCAACATCTGATAATCTACATGGACACGTTTCTCAGCGTGTGTATATGGATAACATCTTCTGGTTATTATCTGCATGGACACATTTCCCACGCTGTCCACTTGGATTGCCAGAACAACTGTATGCATGTACCTCTCCCATGAGCTCAGCATGAACCTTGGACACCCCATAGATTGTTCGAGGGCGCTGCACACAGATATCCGGGGCGGGGTTTCGAGGTGAGTCAGGGCCGAATGCACCTATCAATCAGGAAACACGTCAAATATTGTGAAACATCAGGTGCCGTAAAAACCAATCGTCTAATAAACTGCCATTAACATCACTGCATTTGTTTGTACCCAATTCTGCCTAAGCAATGCTGCTAGGGGCTGTGTAATTTGCTGCTATTAAAGAATTTACCCAACATCTAGAACTAGCATGCGGATGTCAGAAATACTCTCCCCGTTTCATTCCCCAACATTTCGAAGAATATAAAATAATATTCAGATTGTCATTATTACTAAGCATGTAGATGTTTAGATGATATAAAAGATATACACAAAGTTCCATGGAAACTGGTGCTGTATTTTAGCAGGAGTTGGACCGACAGAATCTGTGTACATGAAAATCCATTACTGCACTAAGTAAGTACCTGAACGGGAGTTATTATGAAAATAATTATCTGATGCCAGAGATTCTGTGACGAAGATTGAAATCTTCACATAACTCAAAGGATAGAACAAATGCTAAAAGACGAGACATGTACATGCCATGCTCAGGACCCAGCCGTATATTTCTGTCCAAGTAAGGATAATTTAGAATGTCAAAACTGAAACTATCCCTCTTTTCGTACAGTCTGTAAAAGACTTCCTTTATAACCAGCGAAGGTGGATATATATATTTAACAGTCTTACTGTTTGACGGCTGATATATGAATGTTTGTTTCGACGCATAGTTTCTGCATACAGCCATATTCATAAGAGAACAAGTATAGGTCAGCCAAAAGTGGGGCACGCTTTGTACCCATCGGAATACCTGTGGCCTGTTGATGTATGTTTTTTCCGAATTTCACATAGATGTCATTAATGAGAAATTCAAGCAACTAGATGAGCAACGAAACATCCCATGAATGGTAACCCTTGTTATTGTAGCGGAGACAAGTTTTATTAAACACCGATACAATTAGTGATGGAATTCTCTCAATTAAATCTGTCAGGAATTTGTAGCATACAGAGTGGAGAAACTCCAAGGAGAGATGTCTTTATACTGTACGCCGAGTCCTTCACTGAGACTGAGAGTTTGATTTTTTAAGGATTCACATGCAGTTAAGGTCAGAATTCTTTTCAGCTACATGACAGCACTTTTTCCAAAATGACTCTACTTCTTGTAGTGCCATTGTTAAGAGAGTAGCTACAAATTTGGTGTTACAGCTTCCTGACCCAGCAATAAAGCGAGCTTTACATAGAGATTTATGCATTTTTGGAATCCAGTAAAGTTGTGGCATGTCTGTGTGTGACATGTTTTACTCGACTATTGTATAGGTTTTGCACGGCATAGAAACGTTCCCACTAGAAAATAACCACCGGAGTTGCCATACATACCTAACGCGTCTGTTGGACGCTTCATTTTCAATATAGGTGGAAAGGTCTGCCAACAACCTGCGGATGGTCATGGGTTTCTCCAGGGCTCTGCCCGGTTTCCTCCCACCATAATGATGACCGCCGTCATATACATGAAATATTCTTGAGTATGGCGTAAAACACCAATGAAATAAATAAATAAATCAATATTTTCAATATTTTTTGAAATTTGAAAAGTTAACCAAGATGACTTAACTAAACCTAATGAAAGCATGAATTGATTTAATTTTTTAAACATATGGCAAAAACATGCCTTCCTCCAACACCCTTATTTAAGAACATTTCAAAAACATAATCAACTTCAGCTGAAACATTTCACAGTTACATATTATGTATATAAACTGACTTATGCTTGGCCTGACAGGTCTATTTGTACAACACATGGCTCGATGAACATAACTAGGCTAGGCAAACTATGTGTAAGTCATCCAGATTTATACTCTGTACAGTATGTAAAACACAAATCTAAATTTATGAATCCATGAATGAATAAGCTGAAAATGGATGGATGACACTGTAAACTACGAAAGTACACTGGAGAAAGTTGATTTCAGCATTCTTCGAAAACGATATTTTGTACTCTTACCTATGGTACTAGGAACAAATATTTTGAGTCGATACTGCTTGGCTAATTCCAGGACATTATGCAGACCTTCAATATTAACCCTCATGGCCAAGGGGACGTTACTCTCGCCAACAGCACTCAAGAGGGCACTGTAGTGGACTATCCAATCAATTCGATGATTGACGACAATCTCCTGCAGATTCTTGAAATCGAGAACATCGGCGTACAAATAAGGTCCTAGAAACAGACAAGAGCAACAGTACATGTTCATATGTCAGATATCTGATTTGATTATTGATCTGACCCCTGTTCTTAATGCCTTACTCAAGAAGTTGCCCCTCATATGATGGCGACCAGTGTTATGGGCGGAGAAAACCCGAGGAAACCGGAGTGCCCGGAATAAACCACCAATTTATTACAAGTTACATGGGAACTTTAATTTCCACGTCTGACGTAAGCCATCTTGGAAAAGGCAAGCGGTCTCTTCTCCACGAGCCGGAAAACAAATGAAGCATTAGAATCTTGCAAAAATGCGTGGGACGAAACGTCCTAAGACATACTCACCACTTTCAGCGATTTCCCGTGGTGCCTTGACGATATCTGACATAATCACGTTTTCACGACCATACCTTTCTCTAAAACAATGAAGCATCAGGTATAATGACGTTTTCATAGCAATAAGTTCTCTAAAACGATGAAATATCAGATGCTTCAGGCATAATGACGTTTTCGAGGCCATAACGGGTTCTGAAACGATGAAACATCAGACATAATGACGTTTTCACAGCAATAAGTTCTCTGAAACGATGAAGCATCAGACATAATGACGTGTTACCTGCAATACCGTTCTCTGAAATAACGATTCGAAACATCAGACAAAATGACGTGTTCACTGCAATACAGTTCTATGAAACGATGAAGCATCAGACATAACGACGTGTTCACTGCAATATCCTTCTCACTACAATACAATTCTCTGAAACGACGAAGCATCACATACAATGACGTCTTCGTGGCCATACCGTGTTCTGAAACAATGAAGCATCAGCCATATTGACGTTTTCACTGCAACACCGCGTTCTGAAACGACGATGTGTTACATATAATGACATTTTCACAGCAATACTGCGTTCTGAAACAATGAAGCATCAGACCTGATGACGTTATCACGCCCATGTCGTTCTACGAACAATGAAGCACCAGATATTATGAGTAAAAGCACTCCAAATTTCTCGCACCACCAGGTCATCATAATAGAAGGCGGTTATATCAAGGTGATTTTAGGGTTTTGAAGTTTTTTCATTTGGTCATTTATTTCAATAGCATTTAAAGACATACTCTTACTTTCATGTTCCCTTATACAACAGAGCTCCGGTTTATACCTGGAATGTCGGGAATGAACCGGAATGCCCAGAATAAACCGGAATGGCCGGATAAATCGGAATTCCTTTAGTAAGCCGGTGTGCCCATAAAACCACCGCCTTTCACCAGGCATCTGACAAGCACACCGATTTAACAAGGGTTTCATACATTAATTTTTTTATTCACTCTTTCAGATACTAGTAATTGGGGCCTCTGCCCCAGAGTAAATTGGAGTAAATATAAATTTTAATTGTCATAAATATTTATAGTTACAAAGTTATATACACATAGATTTTGAGACATACTATTTTTAAAATATGCTGGTTTTCGTGTTTTAGCTGTTTTGGTAATCTCTTATCTGATTTTAAATATGTCCGAAATTTTTGTTCCCTTTTTGATGTTCTCATTACAATATGAAAAAACTCAAGAGCCTCGTGTTTCACCTTGTTCTCGCCACGACATGGCCGAAATATTGCCAATATGGCGTTAAACCATAATCATTCATTCACTCATTCATTTACTCCTTCTAGTAATATAGATAAAACACTTCAACGCAACTTACGTTTGCTATTTCGTCTGTTATATGTGTATATTCATATAAGCATATTGAGAAAAAGAAGACATACTGGACAAACATTTCACAAAAACACATTTAGGTACAAATTAAAACATTTGGGCGGCACCAGATTTTTCGTAAATCACGGTACTGCTATTGCTTGGGGTGGTTATTACTTGAGGGCTGAGGACAGGTGACAGATCATGATGAGTGATGATTCTGATTATTTTGCGCTTACCTGAGTAATTTTGCTAGTCCGGTTCCAAGTTGACCCAGGCTTCCTGTGAACAGACGATGTTAAAAACAACGTGCAATGCACTTAAAACCCCTCAGTCTTGAGTGCGTGTACAATGTAACGAAGAGATCCAACTTAACGCTGGTTTGTAATAATGTGTAGATCTTCTTCGAGTAGCTTGCCAGTGTAGCATTTAGCCATAGTCGTTCATTCTTTCTTCGAGTGGCGTTTAGAAAATTGTGAAACATGAAGCAGGAGAATACCCTTTAGGATAACAACTTCTTAAAATTTAACTTGAATGACCTCTAGACCTTGAAGAAAAAGGTCAAGGTCGCTGAAAATCAGTAGTGTTTTTCCTCATGCCATGGTGTGAGTGTGGTGTGAGTTTGGTGAAGTTGGGCTAAACAGTTCTAGAGATAGAGCGTTCACAAGCCTTTTATAATATTTTACTTAAATGACCCTATTTACGTTGAAGAAAACGGTAATTAGAGCGTTTACGAGGACATGGACGGACGGACGAACGCCGCCCATTACGACAAAAAACTTTGGCCAATATTGGCCGAGAGGTAATAAAAACAACAACATTATATATATATATATATATATATATATATATATATATATATATATATATTAATATTTATATTTATATTATATATTAAACCTACATGTCAAACTTATAGGCACGGTGGAGGGTGGAAGAGGTGTGCGTAAGGTGGCGGGTGATTTCTATAATATCCTTGTTTTTGTCTTGCGTTAATTTTGTATTGTGACAGAAGTGTTGGCAAAACACATATGATGTTTTTTATAAGGTGAAAGCTAGGTGAAAGTTGCGGACTGAGGCCCAGTAACGTGAACCCTTATTTTCCCAACAAAGTACGGGTTAGAGGCCCAGATGATTGTACACATTAATGGTCGAAATGTTTGCACACGTGTGAGGCAAGTTTCCCCATACAATGATTTTGATGACCAGCAAATATTAAATAGGGTAAATGGCTGAATTCAAAAACAAATGACAGCTGAAATTAACCGTAAGAATATCTTCCTTTTGAATGAAACTAACGAGAGTTAAAATGCGTGTAATGTTAGTTGATAGAAAGGTGTGAAAATGTAATCTTTGTCTCGGTTGTACACCGCAAAGCTTCTGGTAAGGCGGACAACTAGCTGTGAATCTGTTGGGGGGTGCATTTCGATATCTACATTTACCCTTGTCGGTTAGTTTCCATAGATTTATGTAGGGTATTTAAAGGACGACAAAAACTTATGTCAAATCCTTTATCAGCGGTGTCTGAGGGTTGTACCCTATTATATATACACTATTTGTACATATCAAATATTATATACTATAATATAATAATGCTTTATTTCAGACACCAAGGTCCGTATGAGAAGAAGGTTTTACAATAGATAGATTACACCCGACTCACCTGTAATCAGTACCCTAGGTGGGTCTCTGAACTGAGACTCGGGTGGCTGGGAGCTCAGGTGTTTCTTTGTCTCCAGCGTGCCGTTTCTCGTGCTTGGTTGGTGGAAAGACCCGACAACTCCTGTCCCCCTCCACATTTTCAGTCCGTTTGATTGTCCCAATGCCATCGGAGCCACTCGTCTGCACAGCCTACGGATCATGCTGGTATATACGCCTGCGTCGAATCAAGATGACGTCAGCAAATATATACTTTAGTATGTCTTTCAATATAATTTAATTATGGTTCTTCTGTGTCACTGTTTGTTTACTTCAGTTTCCATTGGGGTAATTTGTTGGTATCATTTATCGGCCTCCTGACAAAGTGCTCACCTCTTGACACTATTTTTTCTCAAAATATCCAAACATAAGAAATGCATATTATTACGAGATTTCAATGGTGATATATTTAAGACTTCCAGCCATATACCATCAAGGGAGTGTTTAGATCAGATGATTGAAAATATTTCTTCCACTAATTATCAAATAGAGCCTCGCCTATAATATTTATTTATTTATTTATTTATTTATTCGATTGGTGTTTTATGGCGTACACAGGAGTATTTCACTTATACGACAGCGGCCAGCATTTTGGTGGAAGGAAACTGAGCAGAGCCCGGGTGGAACCGCGACCATCCACAGGTTGCTCGCAGACCTTCCCACGTATGACCTGAGAGGAAGCCAGCATGAGCTGGACTTGAATTCACAGCGACCGCATTGGTGTGAGAGGCTCCTGAGTCATTACGCTGCGCTTGCGCGCTAACCAACAGAGCCACGGAGGCCCCGTGCATATAATAGAACCGCTTCGTTAATTGACACCATATTTACTGATTTCCATGAAAGTCATCTTTTATGCGGGCTTAATCTTTCTGATATCATTCATCAGTTTCCCATCTTCCATATACATAAAAGTCACAGAAAATTAAAACTGACACAACAAATATCTATCATTAATTAGGATTACATCTATAGTACATGTAAACTATCCGCCTAGGAAGCTCTTGATGCATTTAACGAAACTGTTCATGAACCATTTGACAGATCCTTTCCTCTTATGAGATAAGAACCAAATGCACGTTGTATAATCAAAACCATCGAAAGAAACTCAAATCAAATGATCTTAATACTGCTAATCAAATTATCCTACTACTGCGAATCAAACGATGATAATACTGCAAATCAAACGATCCTAATACTGCGAATCAAACGATCAAACGATCCTAATACTGCGAATCAAACGACCATAATACCGCGAATCAAAAGGATCCTAATACTGCTAATCAAACGACCATATTACTGGGAATCAAACGATCCTAATACGGCTAATCCAACGATCCTAATACAGCGAATCAAGCGATCCTAATACAGCGAATCAAACGATCCTAATACTGCGAATCAAACGACCATAATACTGGGAATCAAAAGGATCCTAATACTGCTAATCAAACGACCATATTACTGGGAATAAAACGATCCTAATACGTCTAATCAAACGATCCTAATACGGCGAATCAAACGATCCTATTACTGCGAATCAAACGATCCTATTACTGCGAATCAAATGATCCTAATACTGCTAATGAAACAATCCTAATACCGCGAATCAAATGATCCTAATACTGCCAATCAAACGATCCTAATACTGCCAATCAACCGATCCGAATACTGCTAATGGAACGATCCTAATACTGCCAATCGAACGATCCTAATACTGCTAATCAAACGATCCTAATACTGCTAATCAAACGATCCTAATACTGCTAATGAAACAATCCTAATACTGCGAATCAAACGATCCTAATACTGAGAATCAAACGATCCTAATAATGCTAATGAAACGATCCTAATACTGCGAATCAAATGATCCTAATACTGCTAATCAAAAGTTCCGAATACTGCTAACCAAAAGATCCTAATACTGCCAATCTGACGATCCTAACACTGCCAATCAAATGCTAATCAAATCATCCTCATACTGCTAATCAATACAGAACTTACCGTAAGAAGCTTAAAACATTGCTATCTTTATCACGAAAACCATACTGCGTACGCCAATCTACAGCCATAAATCAAGATATCAAAGGTGCATGTCGTATACGTGCGAATTAGTTTTGACAGCAACCTCCGGATAGTCGTGAATTTCCTCCGCTATTCTGTCTGGTTTCCTCCCACCAAAATGCTGGCCACCGTCGTATCAGTGAAATATTCTTGAGTGCGGTATAAAACATCAATGAAATTATCAATTCTATATCACTCTTTAAATCTAAACTGACAGATCATTTACTTGATAACTAACGGTTTGCTTCCCGTGCTTTACTCTACCTTATTGTTACACATCGGAATTATTCACTTTGTATATAGCTGTTGCATTCCATTGTTCAATGTTTAATGATTTTGGGACGAAGTTTTTGGGAACTATACTCTCGCTAGAAGCTAACATATATGTGTATGTATATTTCTCTTATAATTATACGGAAAATATTTATTTGTTTATTTATTTATTTATTATTTATTTGCTTGGTGTTTTACGACATATTCAAGAACGTTTCACTTATACGAATGAAAAGAATTGAAATAAAATATACAGATAACCATGACAACACAAACCGGTGTCTTAAGTCCCAAATGATGTCCTGGTTGTAGCTGACCAACTTTTGTCACTCCCAGTGCTTCTTTAGTGTGTTTGGGGTCTTAGTCGGAGTCTGTAACATAATAAAGACAACACGTTAGACTGGAGCTGCATGCAGCTTCACGGTTTCCAAGTAGCTGTCATTACTGAATACAGAACTACGTCTCCTTTTTTATATGTTGACCGATGGACAGCCACAGTGAGAATAGTCTATAGTCAAATCTAAAACAAGGATATAACATAGCGCGGGTTTCAGTTATATATATTTGATCCTTGTCCAATTTTACGTGCAAAATTTGATCGAGCAGAAAATGCAAAGTGTATATTGCAGGGTCTCGTTCTAAAATTTCAATCCTTTCACATTTACTGTACTGAAGTGATCAACAAAGATTATAGATAAATTAAAATCAGTGCTCCTAACATCAAACAGATTTATAATAACTGCTGACATGAATGATTCTTATTTATCTACAACTGCCTCTGAGCTGGATTCTATTTTGTTTTCACAAATAATGCCAAGTAAGAAAGTATTCAAAATCATATTTAGAATTTCGAAATTGTTTATATCCTTGAGATCAATTAAGGCTTTTTTACCAAATCTTTTAAATGGACATAGTCAACAAAATTCGCCCATCAAAGACCCCTATCTGTGGCTGTCTTATTAAAGTCGAAGTCCGATCTTTTAAATCCCACGGAGATATGACTGAAACGTGTCAGACCAGAAGCACTGGAGGATATCGTGCACCACTGGTCAACCTCTGGAACTTGGCCAGAAAGACAACCCAAACCTAGTCAATGGTTAACACAGTATTGTGGAATATAATGTATAGGTATCTAAATAACATGAAGCCTGCTCTATATACAATTCTACTCACTGACCTCCAAACCTGGGCAATATGTAACTACTGTCTACTGGCCGCGACACTGCCATGTTGGTAACATTTCCTACATGAGCGTTTTTCATTCTCCGCCCACTCCGTGTAATATATGCTGCATTAAGTACTGTCAATTGATCGCCCACAACATAGATAGTACCATGAACTGACTGCTGACCCAGTACGTACAAGTACGTATATCTTATATATTATATCCTTATTTATGTTTATTTTTTGCATTTTCATGTGGATACATTTCGGTACATCGAAAATATATGTATGCTTGGTATTCACATGTATTCCCTCCTGGATGCACCACTACCACAATAGTGTATAGATACGTGGGTGTGGATGTGTACGTATGTTTGTGTGATTATATATAGGTATATTTTTATTATACTGACAATTTTCCAAACCCTGGAATAGGCATCCTTACATTATTACTTCTTCAATGACCCCTGTGAATAACATCACTTATATTTGAGATGACGGAATCGGGCTTCCACCATACCATGTTTTATTCATAAATAATGTGGAGTCGCTAAACCACAGCCCACCACAGTTGGTGTACATATCTGTCTTGTTTTCTGGTTTTCACATTATCGTGTTTACATATGTACATTTATGCTGAGAGAATATTTGTTATGTTTTGCTCTAATCCTGTGCATGGAGAGTGCATCCACAGTTCTTTTACTATTCAAAATTCCTCACGCCGAATGACAAAGATACAATTCTACTATAACTTCCACTGCTGAAATGCCCCGTTCCCTAATGCCCTTAGACAGTTACCATTTCGTCAGGACCATTACCCCTCTGTCACACCTTCTCCTCTTGCCGAAACTGTAAGTTTTGAGCTCATTGCCAATATGTGCTTTAATCGTGAAGAGTGAATCGTGAAAACTACTGAGAACCACAAAACAGCCACACAAGACAATGAGTATGAAATAGCTCACCGGATTGAAATCAATTCTCGACAGTCCACTTATTCCACCGGAACAGCTTTTTCCCCCCATCAGATTAAGATTTTCAGATGTACGGATCGAGATAACTTGTCTGTTTTATACTTATAGGCTCGTAGCATGAAAAAGTATTCTGATGAAATAACTGGCGTTAATTCACGACACAAACTCTGAGTTCACCGGTTTGGGGTTTACAGAAAGCTGGCTGAATCCTTCACCTGACGGTTTATATTCAATTCCAGGTCACACTACTTACTCATCGTCACGAAGTCATAGGCAAGGTTGGGGTGTTATTCTTTATATCAGTAACAAAGTGCAATCCTGCACAGTTAATAAAACCCTATCAGCTTCCCAACCAAATGATGAATCATTCTTTGTTGACGTTGAAATTCACAACTGCTGTTATTCAGTTGGAATCATTTATCGCGCCCCGGGCAAAGATATTTCACATTTCAACGAATTACTCCCACCAAAAATTACTAGCATATCCAGGAAATGTATACCTATTGGTGAGTACAATACAGATGTCTTCAAGGCGGATCAATATCACCCTACAACAGAGTTTCTAAATCTGGGCAAATCTGAACTATTTTTTCTCTTTTATAACTAAACCTATTCGTGTCTCTTTTTGATTTGCTACCCTAATTGACAATATTTTCACAATTTTTCATAAAGATAGTATACTTTCCGGAATATATTTAACAGACATAACTGACCTTTTTCCTAACTTCTATGTTCACAAAAGTAATTCCGGCCATAAGCCACCACTGAAATCACTCCAACATCGCAGAATAACTGAAGAACAAACGCGCAACTTTACTGAGAGTATTACCGGAATGAATGTGGAAAACCTACTGCACTGCGAAACGTCTCGACATGCTTTCGACATGTTCAATAGTACTTTGGGCTCAGTATATAATGATATATTTGCTTTAACAGAGGTGGAACCAAAACAGCAGCATATAATTAAACCCTGGGTAACTTACGGACTACTAAATTCAATATAACATAAAAATAGACTTTATCGCGAGTATTTGAAAACCGATGACCCTGCAGTCTACAATAACTATAAAATACGTCTATCCACAGCCAGGAAATCCTACTTTGAAGGCAAATTTAACAAATGTAATCATGATATTAAAGGAACGTGGAAGTTATTAAAATGTCTTCACTTCCAAACAGTTTCATTTGTAATGGCATGAAAATATCTGATATCGCCTTCAATCGCTAATAAATATGGCTATTATTTTGGTTCTGTGCTCCAAACGTTGAAATCTGAAATTGCTGCAACAGATTGTAGCCCTCAAGATTTTGTAAAGAATCCCCAATCGGAAAAGTTTTCCTCGAAAACAGTTAAAGCAAGTGACATTCCTACAATAATACATTCTCTTGAAGTCTTCTGTCCCTGGTTTTGATGGAATAAGTATGTCTATACTGAAATAAGCATCCGACAATATCTCACCACCCCGGGTAATCTAAAAATAGCTAAAGTTACACCTGTTTACAAACAAAGCGACGAACCCAATTTGTGTTCTACCTCCATATAGTAAAATTTATGAACGGCTAGCAGCCAATGTGATAACAGACTTCATCGCGGCGAACAATATACTATCCGATTCACAATTTGGTTTCATAGCAAACCACTCCACCACTCTCGCCTTCTGTATATAAGCTTCCTCCTTGATATTTCTCAATGCATTTTCAAGTGTAATTATGTTCTGTGTTATGTTATATGTTAGATTCATTTAATCACCATATACTCATGGCCTATTTCTCAACAATACATTGTATGGGACACAAAAAGTCTCTCACCACACTTTACTCCCGCCATACGATTGTCATATCTAAAAGATTACATCGGTATATCCTTATAAATATGGTGAATAAAGATAATACTAATACTAGGTGTCCCAACGTTTCACTTGGAGTCGCAACACCTTGACTCTGGGCACTCACTTTAAATGTTTTAAAACGCGATGCCCTGCTTTTAAAAACGTTTTAAAAAGTTCCTCACTCTTTTAAACCATACATCTCGGGGCACCAGTTAACTTTGAAGGGCTGAAAACTCGTCTGTAGGCAATCTGGGGTAAACCCCTCGTCTCGATGGCCCAACCTTTGATGGCTGTGTTAAATTTATGTCTGTATAGTAATCTATGGTCGCTAAGCCTACTATCCCTGGGTCCGCTTCACAACTGTGACTGTGACTACTCCGGCAAGACATGTTAAAAACGTGTGTTGCCAT
Organism: Liolophura sinensis; assembly: GCF_032854445.1. Lineage (NCBI taxonomy): Eukaryota > Metazoa > Mollusca > Polyplacophora > Chitonida > Chitonidae > Liolophura > Liolophura sinensis. Next base: position 7,275,666 of record NC_088301.1, read on the forward strand.
GGTACTTATAATCAACACCCGCTACAACTGCTGCTGTCCGAGGCCCCAGGAAAATTGGCTTCCATTGTTTGTTCTCTTGCCCTTGATGCTCAGCTTTGTAGTCTGACATAAAGTTCGCTGAAGACTGCACCAATATAAAATATGTCACACGAGGAAAAGTTCGCCAGTATAAAAAGCCAGTGGTTTACACCGGATACTCTGGTTCTTAAAACCTGTATTTGTCTACTGTCGGTCTAATCGGGCATTTATGTTGAATTAATAGAATATGTGTGTTATATTTAACAGAATAATCTGCTGCAAAATAACAGAATACAACTCCCATCCTCCACCCCAGAGTGAATACTTTTTCATTTATGTGTTACCGTTACGTAGATGTAACCAACTAGGGACAGGTTGTCCAAATGTGTCTTGAGACTTCATACCAGATTTAACTGAAAGCCAAAACTTTTTGTCAAAATTTATATAGTGCAACAGTAGGCCTACATTAAATATAAACTAAATCTGCCGCTGTTATATTTGGCCTTTATACAACTGTATTTGCTGCTCAGATTCGCTAAATATTAATATACTGACCCACCTCCCCACTAAATTAAAAAAAAAAATCACATATGATCCAAATATGACCATACAGAACAAAGTGTGTATAGCTAGTGGATATATCTGATTTATGGTCGTAATGAAAGTACAATAAAACAGCTCTAGGCATTTAGGTGCACCCTCTACAGTTAACAGTAGCATGATGGGGTCACTTTTTTATTTTACACAAACTAGCCATCTGCATTGGTGCCTCTTATGAACATCCGGTTATGGTCGAGTAGTGAAGACGTTTGTTCATTTCGGAGAGCAATCTATTCTTATACAGTGTTATTGCGAGTTAAATTTTAAGAGGAATTACTGGCTACTTTATCCCGAGCTCAGGTATTCGAGCCACACACTTCAGTGGTAAAAGTTCAGTCGACATGTCTTCTAAAAACAACATGGCCGATCGGCGGACTTAATACCTGCTCAGCATGAAGAGATCAACCCCCTCGCAAACACCCAATTAAGCCAGTATTATCAGACCTATGAAAGATTTCAGCCATCGATTTACCCTTGCCCTCAACAATTTTAAATTTATGTTATGGAATCCATAACTGATAGTCGTCGATAGACTGATAGACAGTGGCAGTCTCTAATCGGGTTGATAAGATTGATTCAGAAATTCGGTCTCTTCGATCAGAGTTTGCCAGGGAGAAAGCTGCTCCGTCAGAGTTAGGGGTTAAGCTGCTGACAAATCTGAATGGAAAATGAAAGACGTTCCCGTGCGTACAATATTCGTGTGGATGGTTTGCGTGTTGCTGACGACAAATCGTGTGTGGACAAAACTGCTGAAATGTTGTTTACCAATAAAATCGGTTCCAGTGAAGAAATCGTAAAATCAACTGAAGTTGCTCATAAACTAAAATCGAGGAACCATGTCGCCGGCCGGCCAAACCAGCTTATAGTCAGAGATCATCTGTCAGGTACATCCAATGAATGTGAATCCATTTTTGTCCAGATATGGAAAGAAAATAATAAGTATATTGTTGGGATTTTTTACAGACAAGGCAACGGAAATGTTACTTTGTAGCCTGTTTTTGACACCACTCACTCTCTTACTGTATATATGTTGTCTTGTATCTCTGTATGTTCATATGGTTTGGTAACGATGTAAGAACCTACATCGAAACGTCACCAACACAATAAATCCAGGAGTTGTTATCCATAAGTAATGCCTCTGTCAATCTATACCATCCCAATTCCTAAATGCCTCTGAAAGAAGCATTGCTTGCTCATAGGCGATTTTACTACAGAATAGAAATATTATTTAAAGCTAGCAAACATGGCCTTACGCAAGAATTTATTGATGTGATGAGATCACACTACTTCTTCCCAAAGATAATCAAGCCCACCAGAGTGAAATCTAACTGAGCTACCTTAATAGATAATGTATTCATGAATTTTCATGAACAGAGTCGCCTAAGTGGAATTATTCTATCTGATATCAGCGCCCACTTCCTGGTGTTCTATATACATAACATATCACGGGAATATACCTCCGAGCGCTCCACATTCATAGACAAGAAAATATCGGCAGAAAATAAGCTGAATATTGATACAAAAACCCGTAAGGCTGATTGGAGCGATGTTATAAATAACTCTGACCAAAACGAGTCCAATCAGTTATTCAATGCCCTGCTTTCTAAAAGTTATAATAAGTGCCAAAACAGGGGGTTTAACAATATTAAAATCATGGATTAATCGTGGCATTCTTCCTTCAATTAAAAAAAATTTTTTTTGCATTACATGTAAGCATCAAAAATTTTCAATAAACTAAATAATACAAAAATTTTCGAAACCGATTAAATCATACAATAAGACTAGCCAAAACAAATACTGTGAAAAAAGTTTTAAGACTGTTATTCTGATATCAAACAAACATGGAAGGTAACGAATGAACTTAACAATCAAAAGCGACATAAGAAATACTTAAATCCGGCAGTGTATTTCACATTGAAAACAATCGGCCCATTTTCATTCTTCCGTATTTCAACAAAATTCTTGAAAAAGCAGTATCCACTTGAAGCCTTAGCTTTATGGACGAAAATACAGTGTCAGTTCTTCTCAGTTCAGGCGAGCAGTTTTACAAACTGCTCAATCAGGCGAGCTACAAGTATTGGTGTTTGATCTGTACTCGAGAATATTTCACTTATACGATGGCGGCCAGCATTATGGTGGGAGGAAACAGGGCAAAGCCAAGGGGAAACCAACCAATCTCACGTAGGGCCGGAGAGGAAGCAAGCATGAGCTGGACTTGAACTAACAGCGACCGAATTGGTGGGAGCTAATCTGCAACCCCCCTCAACCACGGAGGCACCACTATTCATCTTATAGATCAATTACTTAAGAATGTGACCACATTGTTACATGTATTACTGTTTGCTGACGACACTAGTGTTATCTGAACGATGACCCCATCAAACTTATGACGACTGTTACCGAGAAACTTGAACTGTTTATTTGGTTCTCTGCAAATAAGCTCTTGCTTAATGTAAGGAAGACCAAATTTATGTTTATAAAACCATTCAGAAATAACAGAAATCTGAACTTACTATAAAAAACATTGAAACTGAGCAAGTAAGCAGTATTAAGTTCCTTGGTGTTATCATGTATGATCAGTCAAATTGGACAGTGCATATCAATGTCTTGTCAAACAAGCTGTCACGCAATATTGGTCTGTTGTTAAAATAATGTCTTAATATGAAAATACTTATCCTGAATTACTTGTGGATCCAAATCTCTTCTGTGCTAACATCGTTTGGGTAATTACTTTCTCCATCCATTTTAGATCTATTTTTACTCTTAAAAAAAGAGCTATCAGATTATTAATTTTTCCGACCGTTGCCACAGTTCATCTTTGTTAGCTAAACAGTTTTGAGATACTAGCTCCTGCTCGGGTAAATGATTTTCTGTGCTTGCAAATGTGCCAAAAATTTATGTGTAACATTGTGAAATACCGGAATTATTTAAAGGGTATTTCAAGAAGGTTTCAAATGTGACTGTTTTCAGATCTGAGAAAGCACGTTAAATTTGTATAGATCTTTCTATGGATCTTCATTGTCCCTGCATAGTCCAAAGATTAAAGGCCCTGATGTATGGAATAAGCTACCCATAAACCTTAAACTAACATGATCAATGTCCACTTTTAAATATGGCCTAAAAAGTATTTTTACTTAAGCAGTAGTAGCACGCTGAATATCATAGCTTCGCTTTTCATGTTCTTTGTTTTGATCACGTCTTTGCTACATAGATAGGTACATATACAAAAATGTTTTCGTATCTATTTCACCAAGCATATAAAATGATCAATCAAGTAATTCCTTGGACATAATATCAGGGATAACTCAAGCCATATTGGTTTAATTTCCCGCCACATTGTCATCCAACATTGAATGGTGTGTCTACCTTATTGGTGGTGAAAAAAACTCTGTTCAATACCACGTATGCCCAACATTCACAACAGCAAGACAGCGCTGTTTCATCGACTAACACCCGTGAACACATCATTGCTGGACCAAGATGGTGCCCAGCTCTTAAGCATTCCGGGGTTGACGTTCCAAGAGCATCCCTCATACGCGTTCCATGGGACTGAGGTCAGGCAATCTCGATGGCCACTCCATGCGGTCAATACCTGTATTTTGCAAGAAAGTTGGTGTCAAAACAGCTGTGTGTGGTGTCACATTGTCATGTTAGAATGGGAGGTCTGGGCCACGAGCAGCCATGAACGGCCCCAACACCGGGACAAGAACCTGAGGGCGATTCCACAAAGCCGTTTCTGACTTTAGTCAAAATTTAGTAACCCTCTGCTTACTTTTTTGGTACTGAAGATGAAATTCAGACACATTTGTCCTAAGATAACTTTGATGAGGTCGGCGAAATTTTAATTTCTGATGCTTAAAAATAAGCTTTCAGATCGAATTTTAAATTTAACTTAAGTCAAAAATGGCTTCGTGGAATTGGCCCATTTTCACCATATCCCGCTGCATTGAGGTTCCCACGAGTTTCGAGAAGACGTGAGCGCACTTCCGGCAAAAAGCCCCCCAAACCAATATGCTACCGCCACGAAATGTAACAACTTCCTGTACGCTGCACTGGGCGTGGCGTTCACCGTTCGGACGCCACGTTCGCACCCTTCCGCTGACAAATCACAGCATAAAACGTGACTCGTTACTAAGCTCGACCCTACTCCATTGTCTCTAGTTCCAGCGCAGGGGAAATTGTGCCCAGCGTAGACGTTGGTCCAACATATGAAGGACGCCGGGTAAGAATATGAGCAGCGCGCAGGCGCTTATGGTATGGGCAGTTATGCGATCCCTAAGCAGTGCGCTACTGGTTGACGTTGCGGCAGTTAAACGATTACACAAACGACGAAGCCCAATCTGATTGTCATTGACGTGGACACGTTTAATGCACACGTGTCCTCAAGCTGGGGGGGCCTCCGTGGCTCAGTCGGTTAGCGCGCTAGCGCAGCGTAATGACCCAGAAGCCTCTCACCAATGCGGTCGCTGTGAGTTCAAGTCCAGCTTATGCTGGCTCCCTCTCCGGCCGTACGTGGGAAGGTCTGCCAGCAACCTGCGGATGGTCGTGGGTTTCCCCCGGGCTCTGCCCGGTTTCCACCCACCGTCGTATAAGTGAAATATTCTTGAGTACGGCATAAAACACCAATGAAAAAAAAAAAAAAAATCCTCAAGCTGGGAATTGTCCGTCTACTGCAGCTCATTCCATGTGCAACAGTCACGGTAGACTGGTTAGCCTGGAGCATATCAACTGCACGTTCACGTTTAACATTTGTAAGGCGTACCAAGAGAATTGATTATCTCTCAGGGATTGTTAGAGTATTGTTTTTTTTTTCTTCTGATCACCAGTAAATTCTACACACGTCTTGGTGCTCAGATACATGCCCTTTTACAAGTGCAAAATCGCGTTTTTAAAAAAGAGCGTGCTGCATGCACCTCGCGTAACTCACCACAATTGCAATGGTCGGATGCGCCAGGTTAGACCAGGCCATTATGGTATGCGCCCATATTAACTACCCATTTTTCATAAAAACTCATTTCTTCAAATACGAAGGGTCTTTTTTTAGGGGGGGGGGGGGGCAAACTATTACTTAACACGGGACCTGCGGATATTGATCAATATCCGAAACATGTTTCAGTTCTGATATTTTCTAGTGATTTTCTAACTAGTCATTCCATTTTCAGTTTTCCATTCCCCTAAACAAGTTTTTGTTCCGCAACAATGCTTGTTTCTGGTCCTATTAATCTGCATCATTTCAATTAAACAGTCCATCAAAAGTAAGTTCCTCTTAAAACTCTAAGTGACGTGTGCCAAGATATTTGCTCAATCGTTTTGAAATTTTGCACACAGTATTTCAGTAATCAAGTCAACACACTGTGGAAAGGATTACCCTGTAGATACAGATGTACTCCAATAAGCATGCGTAAATGCATTATCGGTCAGATTTTGAAAATTTTACACGAGCGCGTTGATTTTGGACTCTTTATGTAGGAAATGTGTCAACTTCAATCTCAAGAATGTACTGAATGGGAAATGGGAGAAATAGTATAATCTGCAAATGAGTAAGAGCCGGTTGACTTTATTAAAACGTACTTCTCTTACACAAGACAATAACTCAAGTAAAAGCTCATATCGTGCTGATTCTTCTGAATGAATGGAAATTTGAGAACTCATTTAATTTGGCTCAACAGCCACGCCTTTTGAGATGTTTTTTCTGATGAAATTAAAATTAACATCAATGACGAGTGTGACCCCCATCAGCATCAACAACAACAGCACATCTTCTACCCTTGCTGTTGAAGACATTTCGGATGAACCTCCGAGGAATGTTATTGCAAGTATCAACAGCGCTTTGCTGCGTGTTGTTGCAAGATAACTGGCTGCATGAGTTGATGGCAAATGCGGCCTTCAATTTCATCCCATAGGTGCTCGATAGGATTTAAATCCGGGCTTAAAGCTGGCCAATCCATCGTCTTGATGCAGTTGTTCAGTGGAAATGTCTGTGACAATCCTGTGGTGTGTGCTCTTGCATTATCTTGCAATAGAACAGGATTGCGTCTTCGAACAAAAAATGGAACGACTACAGGCCTCAACACTTCATCGACGTAGCGCTGCGCCGTGACGCCTCTACCACGCCCCTCTCCAATGTTTTGGAAAATCACAGGCGGAGTGTGACGTACCAAAGTGAAATGATTGCCCCCAAAAGCATGACCCAAGGCCGTCCCCAACGGTCATTCTCAAATACCCATGGATCACTGAACCTTTCACCTCTACGTCGCCATACCCTCACTCGACCGTCCACTGCGTCGATGCAAAATCGACTTTCATCCGAAAAGACGATATTCTGCCATTGCCTATTGCGCCAGTTCCCATGACCTGCGGCCCAGTTAAGTCGAGCGAGCCTGTGACGTGGAGTTAAACGTGAACCAACATAAGGTCGACGGCACTTTTATCTACAACATATCAAACAAGGCATTCAGAGAATACTGGGACCATTTGATCCCCCTCTCACAATACCTCTCATTACGCCGGGCGTAGATCAATCTTGCGACAGGGAGCATATGGGCTTTTGGCAACTGGAGGCAACTGGAAGCAACTGGGAGCAACCGGGAGCAACTGGGAGCAACCGGGAGCAGCTGGGAGCATACGATCGAGCGCTGGTTTTAGTTGATCTACGCGTGCTTGAGAAAAAAAAGTATAAAGTACAAGGTCAAGTATATCCACACACCATGTACAAGGGCCCAGCCATCATGAACAGGGACACGTGGCATTCAAATTGCTAAGTATGCTTATATTTGCCGCCAGTCACAGCTTCCTACGCGCACCGAAAATGAATCTGGTCAGACACTGCCAGTTACTGACGATCTGGTTTTGTCAAACTTTTCGACATAAGCGCTACGCGTAGGTAGATTGCGTCTAGTTGTACCCAGTTGCTAACGATCGCAAGTCGACCTACACCCTGCTTTACTTCGTAAAGGCCAGCTGTTAATGTGCTGGTTCGATTCTCTATAAAGATGGCATTCACCACTGTTTGCTCCTCAGTCGAGTCGAGGGATAAAAAGCATCAAAAATTGAGTGAAGGCCGAAATTATTACGATTTCAACAAGGGCAAAAACACTCTGAAATTTGAACGAAAAAGTACGTTTGTTCTGAAATGAGCCCGTGTAGTGTTTATGTGGCTTTAAAGATTCGTGTCGCGTCTATTGACGTGAATGGAGTAATCAACAGACCACACTTATACAAATCTGACATCCTTATTTCGAGGCGGATGAGCCGCTCACCACGTTCGCTTTACATCACCGTCACAACTATACTAGTTTCACCTCTGGAGTTTGTGTAACGCACCTTACCACTAATATCTTCACGCGGTCCTATTCTGTAAGACGGATCGGAAGCTAGAGACCAAGTTATCTCCTTAGTAACAAACGGCGTGGGTGAAGAAAACGGTCCTCCCAACGTCACTGCATAGGGAAATGTCTATTTCTGAATCGCTGTGAGCGATCTTGTATCCGTTGGATTTGTATAATTTGTGTGAAATCTGTATAAATCTACAGAGCGTTCATGACGTTATTTTGTACAACTAGGCCTCACTGGTCGCTAGTGACCTTTTTCCCATGCTTTAACAGTAGGCGGCCATTTTGTTTTAGACACGAAAAGGTGGTCACGTGACCCCCAACTTCCGACCCGTCTTACAGAATAATCTGCATGCACCAATATTTTTTTCAGATGTCCGACAGAATTGCACTGAGCTTACTTTAGATAAACTGTGATGTGAAGCGAACGTTGACAGAGGTGGAATAAAGGAGAATGCAGAGGTAGTATTACAGTGCAGTCCCGGATTTGTCTACTGTTATCCAATCGTTACGCAGTATGACTACTGCACAGGGAGAGCCCTCTGTTGTTGGAGGAAGGTTAATGTAATACCAATATAAACAAAGCATGTGTTCACTATCAACTGTTACAACATTACAGTGGTTAAAAGTAAAATCGAGCTACTGAAAGACACACAGTTCTACAGGCCAGCAATCTGGGGTCACCCCTTTTAATCCCTACTCGTATTCCTGTAGCTCCACATCTCGATGATATTCTAGGGCTAGCCTTATAATAGTCCAAGGGCCGGTTTCATGCTCACTATAGCTGAGTTTGCCCTTAAATACCATGACGACGTATGCTAGAGATATAAAGTGCACTTAGCTAAAGGCTACTTAGCACTAAGTATGTCTCATGAAACCGGCCCCTGCTGATATCAGGAGTAAAAACTGTACAGAGCAACGAAGACAGAAATATTGACCTAAAAATCGTCTAGGCTCCACACATTGTGTAATCTCACTTTGCACGTATTACAGCAGCCGAAATAAGAACGTTTTAAACGGGAAAGTGGGTTAATGCAGATGATTTTCAGGACGCCCTCGGGTCATGCACGATGGCTGGGTACATTTCGCTTACATCACTTTCCATCACTCCCGCATAATAAGTGTGCGACGTACTGTTGACAATATTTGTTACATTTAACTCATTCATGCCTGACGGTCAGAGCTTTTGAACAGGACGTATCTTATACAATGTCACGCTTCACGTAATTAGCCTTGCTTTATTGACTATGTAGCGCAACACAACAGACTATGCAACAAATATATATTTCAAACACCACGTGACATCAATTTTTCACATTATATAGCCTCTACATTTAACCCTATACCCACAAACAGCACCGAAACTATACATATAGATGGCCTATATGGTGATTGATCAAGTAAAGGGAACTCTGGGTCTATCGTTAAACTACCAAGCAATATTTGGCGTGGATGACTTACAAGCTAACTCATTAGGATACACAACTGAATCTGTAATACTCCGGTACCGTATAAAGTAGCCAACTAGGTCACTGTTCAACATCTATTGGCACATACCATAGGCCTATAACTTACACTTAATTACCATAGTGTTGATAAATAAGTTACCGGACAGCGTGGCAGTAGTCGTAACTCCCCGATAACGACGAACACGAACGTGACAGATGTTGTGTTTTGCTACTATAAGCCTACTTTCACCATATCCCTAGTACTTCAGCCGAATGTTGTTCCACGCTAATATTTCACGTCTACCTAGAATTATTTAGTTACAACATGGTGGTAGAATAGAAGGAGGCACTACTCGGCATGATCACGGTTGACCGATACGCCGTCTGCATGCTGGTCTATTGAGTTATGCAACGGCTTTATGCAGTCTTGTCCCCCTTTGATGTACACTGCACGTTACCATGCTAAAATAGAGATGTACCTACTGCTTCCGTTGTGATTACATCTTTAACAGACTTGGGCGCCATACTTTTTACAACAACGATGTCGAAAGCTAGGCTCGTGCATTACGTCATCTGATCTGAGATGGCTACCTTCGCCTTTTGTAAACAACTGCGCGCCGTGTGGAACGTACCGAACTGTTGAGCAGTGGGCTATGACAATAGTTATCGTGAGTTCTTCACTGTGTTCTCGACCATGGATGACCCGAGGCATAGGCTGATATACAAGACTTTTGCCATATCCAGTCGATTACACTGCAACGACATCTCTTCTCGCATGTCGCACGAAAAGCGATGATCTGCTTTGTCTTTCGGTAAGCTGATTAAACTACAGAAACGCTACCATTTGCTTTGGCATACGCGATTACTTCTTCGAACTCTCTTTTCATGGGTACATCGTACTCGTTAATATTCCTGACTATTGTTTCAGCCACCCCTACCTAGAGTAAGTGTTGGAATCTTAACACTACCCTTTTCATGCCGACTTTGGTGGGCGCCGCCATGTTGAATAACTTAATATTCATTAGCTAATACGTGAGTAAATAGTTCATATTTATTTTCAATGTTTTTGATTAATTCAGGTGCAGATAGTTGCTTAGACCTAGATTTAGACATAAGGAATCTGAAAACACTTATTAAAATCTGATACTTTTCAACTGAGAAAAATACAATTTCGTGTGAACGTAGATAACATATCAAGTTATTGATTGCTTAAGTGAATTGGAAGACGAAAGTATATTGCCAGAGAAAGTCGGTGTTCAAAAATCCAAGAAAGGCCCATTTGATTAACGTTAGAATAAGTGAGAAAATCAGAATATTGCCTGTCTTTGACAGAGTATTGATATACTTACCGATCAGCTTTAATAAAAAAAAAAAAAATCACGCCACCCAAACGAGCAAAATGAAATGTGTATACATAATACATTATTTGGGAGTCGGAAGCGCAAATTCCAGGTTTTTGGAAGTAATCCCTCTACGTGAACCTAATTTCCCATAGATTTATATACAATAGCAAATTATTTGCTTTCATTTCCCTATGGACAAATGACACTTCCCTGTATCAATACAAATGAAAAACATGAAGCATTAAGCCTCAATTTTCTCAGGGAGAATTTTGCCTGTCTTTGATCGAGACTCTCGAGAATGGATATTCACGCAGAAAAGCTATCCGAATACTGTCATGGTGGTAAAAGGGGAATATTACTAAAAATTACTTGCGGAAAAATCCGAATCGCCAACAAGGGAAAATATCAGCGTGACTTTGAGAAGTTCTCACAACTTGACATTTGCAATGATGTTATTGGGTTCCATCCAACTTCCATCTGCGATCGGTGTCCAAAACATATATATACATGTATTTTAATTTCAACCCCAAAGTATAAACTAAAGTACACAAACTTACAGGCGTTATCGGCAAACGTCCGCGACCTTGACGTAAGTCTTTATCAAAACACGTGTCCCGGCTGTTTGCCTGCGACAACCTCGCGCGAGTGCATATATCGCCTAGGCCTGGCCAAGTCAGACAGCTCTAATCTCCCCCGTGCAGTAGGTAACGTACATTGAGCACTAAGAAGCCTCATAATTGTGCCACCCCCCCCCCCCCCCCACCACAACCCCCCCACCACCACCACTCTTTGTACTCCTCCCCCTTCTACCTCCATGGTTACAACATGAAACCGTGGTTTTATCAAAATCAAACTGATCGTGGATCCATATAAGTATGAAGCTATTCCTACCTGAGGGCGAGAGTAAGACGAGTCTGGTAGAGTCACTTTAGTCCCGATCGTACCCCCTGCACGGCTTCTAGGTCGTCAGCTGGCAGTCAAACACTATCACGCCATGCTCGCCATGAGAAAAAAAACCCCACATTACCAACGTGTTCCGTACACACCCCGGACAAACCCCCATATCTGACCAATCAGAGGCTACGTGACAAACCGCTGCCCTATTGACTGACAGCTAGCAACAAGGGCAAAGTGACACTGGCATGACGTCATAGTCCTCATAAATTATTTTTTTCTGTTAGCCTTTACAGCGTCCTTGACTGGTTTGTTAGCGACGTCATATTATGTATTCTGAATTTTCATAAAAGTGAGATATCTTAAGTAGAGTTTTAAAGGGAAAATAATAACAGGCATGTTGGACTGTATAGATCTGTCTGTTATCTGGGATTGTTGTGTTAGACCCAGATACACCATGTCACATTATGATAAATTTATAAATACAGTCTTAATTTATGAAAAGTTTACCTATATAATCGTACTTTTCGATGGACCCCGACGATCGTCATCGATATGTGTTTGGGGCAAAGTTTTGCGGTGTGTAACTTCATTATGATGTCCAAACGATCCAAATTAAGATGGATTTAGATTTTTTTTGTTATTATTTGAAGAAGTCCGTTTTCGGCTATGTCCATGGTATTGGTTTTTGTATGACATGTTTAATTCGCGGCTGTAGACGCGCGATTCCAGGCTTTTCTGCGTGTAGATGAAATGAGACATAACAGGAACTTATGCAAATCATAATTTTACTTCATCATTTGACAACCAGTGAAACACATTTACTCTTGAAATGAGATAGGCTGTCTGTGGTCATACCATGTACATTTGTTTATCGGTTCATCTACTCTACACTGTAGGACTACGTAGGCCTAACGACTTTCATGCGCCGGTAGATTTTATTAATGAAGTAGGCCCTAATGGCATCAAATCAAATCTTTCAATGTAAAAAAATTGCTGGAAAGGATCTCTACCCTTGCAACTAAATGGGGAAACGTCCGTCTGTCTCTCAGATCGATTGCCAAACTGTTCATAGTGACAGATCGTCTGCAAAACGACGCATGGGTTTCCCCGCTATGCGGTTGAAGTTGTTATTCAACGTGCAACGTAGCAGATAGTATAGGTCAGGCTGAAATATTCGTCGCTAACCATTAGCCAACTGTAGGCGGTTAAATGCATAGGATAATATCTTTTCCCGTCTAATAGTGGTATTTGAAACAAGGTTTGTCTTACGAATTGTATCGTGAATATATTTACTTTCTCAGCGTAATTGTACGATATGCTGTTAGCTGCTGTAAATAGCGTTGAGCTTTCATTGGAAAAGTACTGTATACAATCTGTATAGATTTACAGTAATATTTTTAAACTTATCTGACATATAACTTGGCGGTATGTGATGAAATATTATGAGAATTTCCTTGTGTGGTTCAAATTATCACCCCCCTCCCCCCCTCTATAACCTCACTTTGTTTGGCACTTTAAAAAAGAAAAGTATGCAGTTATAGGAATCGAACTCATTATCCTATTCGACACAACAGTTTCAAGCCATGTGTTCTTCAGTAATTGTGCTTCATATTCAAGCAAGTTGGATGATTTCATATCTAGCTGCAATGGGCTCTTTATTAATATTGATCAGTGTAACACTATATAGGTACATTAATCATCAAGCTTTTTATGTCAAGGTCTGCAGCAACCTGCGGATGGTTGTGGGTTTCCCCCAGGCTCTGCCCAGTTTCCACCCACCGTACTGCTGTCCGCCGTCATATAAGTGAAATATTCTTGAGTACGGTGTAAAACACCAGTCAAATAAATAAATAAATAAATGAATTTTATGCCTATATCTCTACATTAATATGAATTAATCAGTTGACTTGTATGTCAGTTTGCAACAAAGATGATGATTTTAAAATTTCCCACAATTTAATCCCATAAATTTGAACCTCAATTTTACAAACGTATATGTGCAATGATTATACAAATTCATGTAGGCCTATGAAATATGACTATTATGTACAGCTGGCACCTTGGATGCATGAGGCCATAGTATATAATGTGTGTCACATATTGCATTTTGATGAATTTTTCAGAATATTTCCAACATTCCAGACTGACATTGTGTGGGTGAAGAATGTCTTTGAAGAGATTACAGTTGACACTAGCTATTTTTAAGCCTGACATTACAGCCCAACCTCATATTATTAAGGTAATCTACATATTCGTTATATTTTCTCGTCTATGTTTGTAATGCAGAAATTTAGTCTGAACAGAGTGAGATGTACTTCATCCAAACTATTTTAAAAGCACTGGTTGTAAAGATATTGTATGGGCTAATATGATAATGTATATTTTCATAAAATTCAAATGTGGCCAAGGCGGTTAGCGTGCCAAAGTGGCACAATGACCTAGTAGCCTCTAACCAATGTGGTCACTGTGAGTTCAAGGTCACCTCCTGCTTGTGCCCTCTCCGGTTGTACCTGGAAGGCCTGGCAGCATCTTTTGGTTTCCCCAAGGCTCTGTTTGGTTTCCTCCCACCATAATGCTGGCCATCATCGTATAAGTGAAACGTTCAGTGTAAATATATACAGCGTAAAACAGCGATCAAATAAATAAATAAATAAGATTCACCTGTCAAATACTGAATGCTAGAAAAGTGTCATGAAAAGAGCTAATTGATGTTATATAAAGATAATAAGATAGGATGTCCAAAATAACTTATCCTTGGAATAATCTCCAGATGTACATGTGCCTGTATGGTGGCCTAGTTTTCAATGTTATTCATGTATTTACATATGTACATGCATATGTTTTCTGTTTTCTTCCTCATTTAGTGAATGTCTACTCTTGTTTTCCTTTCTATGGGACAGGTATAGTACAAGGTCAAGGACATTTGCCTGTGTTTTACTGTCAATTTTTGCTGCACTTGTTACCATTTCTTTTTCCATTTTAATCCTGCAGGAAGTGAGGTCCATGCTTCTGCAACACAAGTTTTACTTCATTCGGTCAAAGGAGCTGAGGTTGTCAAGGCAGCGGGCAGAGGAATTTTATCAAGAGCATAAAGGTATATAGTAACTATTTATAAGTTATTGACATGAAATATCAGTATTTCCTGATAGATAAAAAGATAGGGGCTTCCGTGGCTCAGTTGGTTAGCACGCAAACGCAGCGTAATGACCCAGATGCCCCCACCAGTGTGGTCGGTGTGAGTTCAAGTCCAGCTGATGCTGGCTTCCTCTCTGGCCGTACTAGGGAAGGTTAGCTTGCAACCTGCGGATGGTCGTAGGTTTCACCTGGGATCTATCTGGTTTCCTCCCAACATAATGGCGGTCGCCGTCGTATCAGTGAAATATTCATGAGCACGGCATAAAACACCAATGAAATAAACAAATCCTTCAAAGATGAATCTCAAAATGATATTTCTCAAAGTGTAAAATTACATTTGTTGCTACACTTAATTTTTTAAGTTCAGGTACTTTAATAAGTGCATGTACGTTGTTAGTACATGGACTTTAAAGGCATTGTCTGTGTTTCATCTTGTTGCTGAAAGATAAAAGGTTGGTGTGATAACTATGTCGGAGTCTCTGGTGTTCTCTTTCAGATACTTAGGAAAATGTGGGGTTGTTAAACTTAAGAATATTTTACAATAAGAATATAAGCGGCTAGCATTATGGTGGAAGGAAGGTGAGCATAACCTGGGGGAAACCCATGTCCATCCGCAGGTTGCTGGCAGAGCTTCCCACATGTGGCCGAAGAGGAAGCCAGGATGAGCTGGACTTGAACTCACAGCGACCACATTCGTGCGTCAGTATTCGTAATTCATATATGTAAAAGGTGTGGTGGTTACCTCCAGGTTCTGTGGGTTAGATCTGTGAAAAAAAGGTTGTGGTGGTTACCTCCAGGTTCTGTGGGTTAGATCTGTGAAAAAAGGTGTGGTGGTTACCTCCAGGTTCTGTGGGTTAGATCTGTGAAAAAAAGGTGTGGTGGTTACCTCCAGGTTCTGTGGGTTAGATCTGTGAAAAAAAGGTGTGGTGGTTACCTCCAGGTTCTGTGGGTTAGATCTGTGAAAAAAAGGTGTGGTGGTTACCTCCAGGTTCTGTGTGTTGAATGCATAAAAAGGTGTGGTTACCTTCAGGTTCTGTGTGTCAGATGCATAAAAAAGTGTGGTGGTTACCTTCAGGTTCTGTGTGTCAGATAGGTAAAAAGGTGTGGTGGTTACCTCCAGGTTCTGTGGGTTAGATCTGTGAAAAAAAGGTGTGGTGGTTACCTCCAGGTTCTGTGGGTTAGATCTGTGAAAAAAAGGTGTGTGATTACCTCCAGGTTCTGTGTGTTAGATGCATAAAAAGGTGTGGTGGTTACCTCCAAGTTCTCTTTGTCAGATACGTTAAAAGGTGTGGTGGTTACCTCCAAGTTCTCTTTGTCAGATACGTTAAAAGGTGTGGGTGGTTACCTCCAAGTTCCGTGTTCCAGATAGGTAAAAAAGGTGTGGTGGTTACCTCCAGGTTCTGTGTGTCAGATGCATAAAAAGGTGTGGTGGTTACCTCCAAGTTCTCTTTGTCAGATACGTTAAAAGGTGTGGTGGTTACCTCCAAGTTCCGTGTTCCAGATAGGTAAAAAGGTGTGGTGGTTACCTCCAGGTTCTGTGTGTCAGATAGGTAAAAAGGTGTTGTGGTTACCTCCAGGTTCTGTGTGTCAGATGCATAAAAAGGTGTGGTGGTTACCTCCAGGTTCTGTGTGTCAGATACGTAAAAAGGTGTGGTGGTTACCTCAAGGTTCTGTGTTTCAGATGCATAAAAAGGTGTGGTGGTTAGCCCAAGATTCTGTGTGTCAGATACGTAGAAAGGTGTGTTGGTTACCTCCAGGTTCTGTGTGTCAGATGCATAAAAAGATGTGGTGGTTATACTGAGGTGTGGTGGTTAGCTTCAAGTGTTGTGGCTATCCTCAAGGATGGTGGTGGTTATTCCAGGTGTGGTGGTTAGCCCAGGTGTGCTAGTTATCCCAGGTTTGGTGGTTTAGCCCAGGTGTGGTGGTTATCCCCAGGTATGGTGGTTATCCTCAAGGATGGTGGTGGTTAGCCCAGGTGTGGTGGTTAACCTCAAGGATGGTGGTCGTTATCCCCAGGAGTGGTGGTTATCCCCAGGTAAGGTGGTTATCCCAGGTGTGATGGTTATCCTCAGGAGAGGTGGTTATCTCTAGGTGTGGTGGTTATCCCTAGATGAAGTGATTACCCTCAGATGTGGTGTGTATCCCCAGGTGAAGTGGTTATTCTTAGGTGTGGTGGTTATCCTCAAGGGTGGTGGACGTTATCCCCAGATGAGGTGGTTATCCCAGGTGTGGTGTTATCCTCAGGAGAGGTGGTTGTCTCCAGGTGTGGTGGTTATCCCTAGATGAAGTGGTTATTCTTAGGTGTAGTGGTTATCCCCAGGTGAGGTTTTTATCTTCAGGTGTGGTGGTTATCCCAAGGTGTGATGGTTATCCCAGGTGTAGTAGTTTCGATCCTCATTGAAAATTAGATACAATGTTTGTGACAATTGACAGGCTTAATAGTATTGCAATTTGTACGTGTCGCATTTTATTTGGATATTACAGGTAAATTCTTCCTCAACAGACTGGTATCTTTCATGTCCAGGTAGGAGTCCAGTTCTTTGCAATATTTGTAAAAATCTGTGGATACATTCAATTATGTAACATTGATTATAGTACAAAGTTGAAATGGAGTTTTTAATATGCAGTGAGAAATTTGAAAACAGAACTTACGCGAGCTGTTCTTTCTTGTCATAAATACAGCAAAATATTTGCTTTCCACATGAGTGGTTTGAAGGGGAAGTGTACATATAGTAGGCAAAGTGAAATTGCATATGAAAATAGCTTCTTGCAGTCATGAATACTCTTCACCGGGTAGGGGTAGGGGGTGGGGGTGGGGTTAGTTGTCACTTCATTGGCATCATATATTATTCCTATACTCCTTATAATGCACACATAAAAAATTTCCATTTTGTTTTTATCTTTTAATTGATGCCACATTGTATCTCCTTCTTTGTGCTTTCTTTCCCTTAATTTAAATTTAACAGTTAAGTGGAGAGAACTTGCAATTCAAGTCTATAATTAAGCCTATTTCATGATGTGATCTGATAGATCAGGGTTTTGCTTTGTTTGATTTTTGTGTTTTTGTTTCTGAATGGCCAGCGGCCCCCTGAGTGCTCACATTCTGGCTCGAGACAATGCAGTCCAGGAGTGGAGAAGACTGATGGGACCAACCAAAGTGTTGAGGTGAAGAGCTGGAGAATTCCTCACTCCATCATTTAATTTGTTGTTGACTGTCAAAGTCTTACACTGTCTTCATGCTGTCAGAAATGAAGTCATTTTTTTTTTTGTAAGAGGAGAAGATGAAGAAAAAACTTGTACATGTGTGCAGGTCTGTTGGCATTTTCTAGCTGTTGTGATGATGTGAGAAAGTCTGTCAATGTCAGGCTAGACTTTTTTCCTTAACAATTGGTTGAATGTGAAGTACCTGGATATGCCCTTTCCCAGACCTGCAACAAGGCCATCCCGTTTACAGGCAGGCAGCTTGAGTTCCAACTTAGCTTGCAGTTTTCAACTTTTTACAAATATTAAGCTCCATTCACATCGGTTCCCCTGCCCTGAATGCTGCCTATGGGCCTGTATGCTAATGTGTGTGGATCATGTCTGGTGTCTTTTGTGTGAAATTCTAGTGAGGGAGCACTAGATATTTGTTGGATAGACCAGCATTGAAGCCAACGACCAACAAGGTGACATCAATGTCACGTGCATGAGATATGGCTGAAAGTGAGGTTAAGATGGTAAATGAAGATGGTCACCTCATACACTAACAGGTATGCAGCCTCTTGGTGTAGGAAAAAGTTGGTTCTAGAGTTTTTCAAGATTTATTTATTCATTCATTTATTTGTTTAAGGTTTAATGCCATATTCAGATGTTTAATTTAACTTTATACGGTGGCAGTTCAGATTTATGAGCGAGGGAACTGAACCTTGGGTCGATTCCATGCAGCCATGTCTGACTTAAGTCAAAATTTAAAACTTCTTCACAATGCTTTGTTGAAATTTGATTGCAAGTATCTGAGAAGAACATTCCTGGGGTGAACAAAGTTTTAATTTCTACAGAACAAAACTAAGCTTTAAATTTGTATTTCAAATTTTGACTTAAGTCAGAAATAGCTTTGTCGAATTGGCCCCTGACCTCATTTGTCAAAGCAGATCAGCTGCAAATGAAACTAGAACCAAGTGAACTAGTGAGAACCTTAGAACCAGGTGAACTAGTGAGAACCTTAGAACCAAGTGAAGTAGTGAGAACCTTACCTTTATAGTGAACAGTTTCTGTACATGTTCATATAGTCTTTCAACCTAAAGATGCTGTAACCTCTGATATTTGCAGAACGATTCATGAGGATGCGGACAGTATTCGCGGAATGTACGGATTGACAGATACCAGGAACTGCACACATGGATCAGGTAAACCTGCACTGTAAGAATGGTTTTGGCCTGAGATTTACTAGGTGTATCCCATAAGTCCTTGCCTGCTTCATTATGGTTCTTACAGACTGGTCATGACACTTGACAGATCCATGTAGGAGGTAATGAAACATGGGTGTGTGTGTCGGTGGTGGGGTGGTTGGGGGGTGGTGGTTGGGTGGTTGGGTGGTGGTGGTTGGGTGGAGGTGGTTGGGGTGAGTGTGTAATCACCATCTCCTATCATCTCACCACCAACTCAGCCACACTCAAAGTAACAGACATGCCAAATGTAAGATCATTTACTGCCTACCTCTGTGAAGTAATAATATTTAGTTTGAACTTAAACTCAAAAATATTTCACTTATACAATGGGGGCTGGCATTATGGAGAAAACACACAACCATCTGCAGGTTGCTGGAGGACTTTCCAACATATGACCGGAAAGGAAGCCAAGCTGAGCTGAACATTAACTCACAGCAATTGCATTTGTGAGAGTAAACAGTTAATAAATATTATCATTTATTAATTAATAGTGATAGACAACAAAATTACTGAAATGTGGAAAGATTCTGAATGAAAACTGTATCCCCACTGAAAGGATCTTCTCTTATTTTTTTTTTCAGTGAATAAAGTTTGTGATGTTTTTCAAATAGCCCATATACTTTGCTTAAATCTTTCCATTGATCCTGCTTTATAGGTTTGCTTTCTTTGACTTTAAAGTTAAAATAAACTGAACGCTGGAGTAAACATAACTACTTTCTATGGGTTTCCCCCACCCATGAAACTGACCGCCGACATATACAGTGTCTATTTCTTGATTATGGTGTTGAACACAATCAGATAAGTAAATAAAATTTTTTACAAAAACTGGTAGTTAACTGAGCTTTATATTGTTACAGACTCACCAGAATCTGCTGCCAAAGAAATTGCGTTCTTCTTCCCTGAGTTCAGCATTGACCATTGGTACAGAGAAGATGAATCCTGCTATAGGGAAGGAAAGGTCTTTTATGATAATGACACTGGTATGCATATGTTACAGAGATGACACGGCGTCTTGAAGTCTGCTAGAGGGAAGAAAAGCCATTAATGACAATAGCACAGGTGTGCATATGGTACAGAGATGACACAGTGTCTTGAAGTCTGTTGTAGGGAAGGAAAGGCCATTAATGATAATGACACAGGTGTGCACACGGTACAGAGATGACACGGTGTATTGAAGCCTGCTATAGGGAAGGAAAACCCATTAATGATAATGACACAGGTGTGCATATATGGTAGAGATGACACGACGTCTTGAAGCCTACCATAGGGGAGGAAAGGCCTTTAATGACAATGACACAGGTGTGCATATGGTACAGAGATGACACCTCGTCCTGAAGCCTGCTATAGGGAAGGCAAGGCGATTAATGACAATGACACAGGTGTGCAAATGGTACAGAGATGGCACAGCGTCCTGAAACCTGCCATAGGGAAGGAGAGGCCATTCATGACAATGACACAGGTGTGCGTATGGTACAGGGATGACATGTCATCCTGAAGCCGCTGTAGGCAAGGAAAGGCCATTAATGACAGTAACACAGGCGTGGAAATTGCACAGAAATGGTACGTCGTCTTGAAGCCGGCTATAGCGAAGGAAAGGTCATTAATGACAAGGACACAGGTGTGCATATGGTACACAGATGACATGTCTTGAAGCCTGCTATAGCGAAGGAAAGGTCATTAATGACAATGACACAGGTGTGCATATGGTACAGAGATGACACGACATCTTGAAGCCTGCTATAGTGAAGGAAAGGCCATTAATGACAAGGACACAGGTGTGCATATGGCACAGAGATGACGCAACGTCTTGAAGCCTGCCATAGGGAAGGCAAGGTCATTAATGATAATGACACAGGTGTGCATATGGTACAGAGATGACACTTCGTCTTGAAAACTGCCATAGGGAAGGAAAGGCCTACTATGATAGTGACATAGGTGTGCATATGGTACAGAGATGACATGATGTCTTGAAAACTGCCATAGGGAAGGAGAGGCCATTCGTGACAATGACACAGGTGTGCATATGGTACAGAGATGACCTGGCATATTGAAGCCTGCCATAGGGAAGGCAAGGTCATTAATGACAATGACACAGGTGTGCATATGGTACAGAGGTGACACAGCGTATTGAAACCTGCCATAGGGAAGGAAAGGCCATTAATGACAATGACACAGGTGTGCATATGGTACAGAGGTGACACAGCGTATTGAAACCTGCCATAGGGAAGGAAAGGCCATTAATGACAATGACACAGGTGTGCATATGGTACAGAGATGACCTGGCGTATTGAAGCCTGCCATAGGGAAGGCAAGGTCATTAATGACAATGACACAGGTGTGCATATGGTACAGAGGTGACACAGCGTATTGAAACCTGCCATAGGGAAGGAAAGGCCATTAATGACAATGACACAGGTGTGCATATGGTACAGAGATGACCTGGCGTAATGAAGCCTGCCATAGGGAAGGCAAGGTCATTAATGACAATGACACAGGTGTGCATATGGTACAGAGATGACCTGGCGTAATGAAGCCTGCCATAGGGAAGGCAAGGTCATTAATGACAATGACACAGGTGTGCATATGGTACAGAGATGACCTGGCGTATTGAAGCCTGCCATAGGGAAGGCAAGGTCATTAATGACAATGACACAGGTGTGCATATGGTACAGAGGTGACACGGCGTATTGAAACCTGCCGCAGGGAAGGCAAGGTCGTTAATGACAATGACACAGGTGTGCATGTTGTTCAGAGACACGATGAGCATCTTTTAGTCGGTCAGGTATTTCAAACTAGTACTAGTACGCTGAATATATTTGATTGTAGATGTATACATAGGATATGGTGGATGATTATCAAAAGCACAGATGGACCTGAGACTGACTCTCGCAATGTTTGATTGCACCATTTGTGATTAACAGCAAGGCGTCACAAAAATAACGTACAATACATAAAGTACGTTATCAACACAAATTGAGCGGGTGGCTGCACCATTGTATTATGACCGGATGATGTCATTCATCTCAAAACCTAATCTGTCCTGTCATGCAGATCAGTTTTTACAAAGTATGTAGTGGCATAACCACTGTGTGGTTGTCGGTGAACATGAACAAATCTTCTTATCCCCGAACCTTTCTACGAACCATCACTTTAATTCTTCTAAACCTTTATTCTGTACTGGATTAGACAGTTGTTCAGTTATGTACCATAAAGTTACACTGCATGGATTCATGTTAGATATTAACATTATTAACATAGTAACTTATAAGGGTAGCCATAGTAGTATTGCTGTTTAAAATTACATGTACATGTCCGTCTGGTAAATGGTACTTTTTCAAATGTTGGCGCAACAAGATGCACGGCTTCAAAATGATGACATCATTGCATTGATTTGGTTAGCTCACTGCCTTTGACTTGTGTTTAAAATACGTCCAGCTTCACATTGTAAACAAACACAGTTGTCAGAATAATTAAGCATGTCAGCATTCACCTGCGCAATTAGCATTTGAACCATTCAGTGTTAAACTCCATGAAAAAGTAAGCAAACAAACCTGGAGAAACACAGTGTGTATCCTTGTTGTATTTTAAAGCTTATAATATTACATGAGTGGAAAATAACGATGGTCATAAAAACAATATTGAAACATTTTATGAAGCCATGTTTTACACGAAACTTTGTTGTGATTTAAAGATCACCTAAACGTTACAAGCTTACCCATATCAAAGTACATCACTGTATTTATTTGAGAGATATTATACATGTATGCCATCTCATGAATTTCACACATCTGTACATTTTGGCATGTACTTGACAAGCCTCTCAAATGATACCATGACCTCACTGATAAGAGCCCCATTGAAATCTATGATGTTGTCTGACACCAAGCCTCCACAGTGTCACCATAACTCGTACGATGTTGCCTGACACCAAACCTCCACAGTGTCACCATAACTCGTGAGATGTTGCCTGACACCAAGCCTCCACAGTGTCACCATAATTCGTACGATGTTGCCTGACACCAAGTCTCCACAGTGTCACCATAACTTGTACGATGTTGCCTGACACCACACCTCCACAGTGTCACCATAACTCGTGTGATGTTGACTGACACAAAGTCTCCACAGTGTCACCATGACTTCTACAATGTGGCCTGACACCAAACCTCCACAGTGTCACCATAACTCGTGTGAGGTTGCCTGACACCGAGCCTCCAGTGTCACCATAACTCATACGATGTTGCCTAACACCAAGCCTTCACAGTGTCACCATAACTCGTATGATATTGCCTGACACCAAGCCTCCACAGTCTCACCATAACTCGTATGATGTTGCCTGACACCAAGCCTCCACAGTGTCACCATAACTCGTACGATGTTGCCTGACACCAAGTCTCCACAGTGTCACCATAATTCGTACGATGTTGCCAGACCAAGCCTCCACAGTCTCACCATAACTCGTGTGATGTTGCCTGACACCAAACCTTCACAGTGTCAACATAACTCGTACGATGTTGCCTGACACCAAACCTCCACAGTGTCACCATAACTCGTACGATGTCGCCAGACCAAGCCTCCACAGTCTCACCATAACTCGTGTGATGTTGCATGACACCAAACCTCCACAGTGTCACCATAACTCGTACGATGTCGCCAGACCAAGCCTCCACAGTGTCACCATAACTCGTGTGATGTTGCCTGACACCAAACCTCCACAGTGTCACCATAACTCGTACGATGTTGCTTGACACCAAACCTCCACAGCGCACCATAACTCGTACGATGTCGCCAGGCCAAACCTCCACAGTGTCACCATAACTCGTGTGATATTGCCGGATACCAAGTCTCCACAGTGTCACCATAACCCGTACGATTTTGCCTGATACCACTCCTCCGCAGTGTCACCATAACTGGTGTGATGCCATCTGACACGTCTCCTCCACAGTATCAAAAAAAAAAAAAAATATATATGTTGTTACCGACACCTGATTTCCGCAATATCCTCACAACTTTGTTACATTGCCTGTCAGCGGCGTGCAAGGAATTCTGTTGGTTTGACTTAATTTCCGCATTTTCTTTGGAATCTGGTCTGGTTGCATGATAACTAATTTCTACATCATTCGCAGAATTGAGGAGTAATTTTTTGACAGATTTGACTATTTACATCCACTCTTAAATCGTCGGTAGATTCAGGATTCCTACAGATACCATGTGGAAGCCAAGTAGCTTCTATTCCCTAAACGCTTTCAGTGAAATCTGTTTCATAAGAAAAGTTGAAACAAGAACCCTTCATTCGGCGTTGATAAAGCTCGTCGAACTCTTCATTTAGGGCAACAGTAAACCAATTCTTCCAATCTCCAACGACACCTGGAAATAACACGGAAATTTTGTGAAAAATGTAGCCATGGCTTTTGCTATACGTAAAATAAAACTAAGGATATACCGTACAGAGCAAAATGAGTCATTCTCGTATACGTGTATGTGTCATTCCTAGTGTACCCGTAATATTTTAAATGATCAAAGCAAGATGAAATTTGTAGACGAGATTTGGACGCTGATTGAGGAAAATTACCCTTCTATTTTCAGTTTTTATGATACTGTAAACACAGGGCCTGTAGTTCCACAGTTAAAAATATTTGTTCCATTAATGCCACGTGAAAGTAAATTTTATTTTTGTAGGTACATTATGTATTATGATAAATCTGATGATAAGCATATTATTACAGAGTGTTTTCAAAGCCCGTCACAGGCTCAAATCCAGCCCTCGCTCTTTTTAGCGCGAGGTCAACTCTTTTATTATACGCATAGTCAAACTTCATTTCCTCATTTGATTGGTTTTGTTTTCATGTCGTACTCAAGAACATTTCGCTTCTACGACGGCAACAAACATGGTGGTGGAAGGAGGTCGGGCGGAACCATGCATGCAGGGGAACTCCCATGCATGACCCTCCGCATGTAGCTGCAGACCTTCCCATGTACAAGTATCCTCAACAAAACAGTTTAACAGTGAATTATGATTTCATAAGACACAGGGTTTTACATCTCTTTTAATCTCTTTGTAACAATTAAGCAATTTTGAGGCGCCTTTTAGTCTACTAAAATTTGTTGACATTAGAATCGCTTTATTTATCATTTTATATGTATTTTTATTTATCTTATCGACTCACTTGTGTTAAGGCTGTATCTTAAAATAGACGCTAAATACATGTATGGACCTTGTTAAGAACACTGGTTTCATCGGGCACTACGGTTTTATCCAGCACTACTGTTTCACCTACCCATAACTTGACCACCTTCGCAAAAGTGCAACATTCTTGTGGTGAACATTAAATAACCAAGCATTTAAAGAAATATATTATAGGATTGTGGTTCTGCCAGCAACCTGTGGATGGGCGTGGGTTTCCTCCCGGGGGCTCCCCGATTTCCACCCACCATACTGCTGGCCGCGGTCGTATAAATGAAACATTCTTGAGTACGGCGTAAAACACCAATCAAATAAATAAATAAATACTGGCCGCTGTCGTATGTATGAAATATTCTTGAGAACTGCGTAAAACACCAGTCCAATAAATAAATAAATAAATAAATATAAGATATAGAAGACACATTTTGGACTAGCATATAATAGGGGTTCGAGTAGGCTACATATCTCTCTTGAAGAGGTTAACTGATCTGGTTGTAAATGTATAAACTAGGGCACAGCCACGAGAGTTACAATGTGAAACGCCTACTAATTTGTCGTAGTCGCCGAAGGAGCATTATGTTGCGCCATATCTTCAAATGATAGCAACGACCTCTTCCACACAACTGTCACTGGTAGTCGCCCATAGTATTCGAGCACTTACAGCAAAGACAAACTCCAGGAAAAAGCTCGCATGTGCACAATATCTACTTTTTCTGAAAATTTACTCGCTATTTTGTAAAATCCCACTCACTTCTGCACAGTTATCGCAAAATAGTTCGTTTTAGCCTAGGTGCCAGAGTAAACTTCAGTTCTGCTGCGCGTAAAATATCCCACAACACATTTGATCCCGTTTCGCATTGTAACTCGAGTCTGCGCCTCTTGATTCAGAGTGTTACATGTTAGTTTGTAACTATCGGATTGCCGACCTGTGCGAATAAACTGTGGAGCCCCTTTCCACTCGTCGAGAGCAGAGTTGTCAAACTGGGCATCCACGGAACGTTTGAAAGAATCAAAAGACGATAGTTTTTCCATTTCCTCCAAAAACTCCGTTGATCTTGTCAAGTCCAAGAAAGAACACAGGCGAGACATTTCTCGTAAAAAGTGCTGCAAATGAAAAAAGACAAAAACAAAATATGTAAATTAATCGTTAAGCATGACTTGTTTTTATGTCTACCATGGCAACCTACCATGATTTTCTTACACGTTTTTGGTGGTAGGAACTTTTACGGCCATAACTTTCTACAGATAGATTTCTTTTGAGTTCACAGCCACAAATTCATAAAAAGGCTTTAGCCATACCTTAAAAAGTACAACGCCCTCATTATGGAAAACAGCTGTATTTGTGTCCGGATCTGACGAATCAAATTGTGCAGTTTTGCAAAATTTTGAATCAATGAGCGTTTATGAAGGGGATTTATTATATGTGGCGCAAGGTGGGCGTGTAAACTTCTATATAGCTTAGGGTCTCCTTAACGACGGCTGTAAGGTTAGTCCTATTTTAGGACTTCCTTGCCTGCTTCAGTTGTTCGTAATACATGATATGTATTTGGCAGGGTCTTCCTTCTTCAATGACTGAGTTCCACTCCTGCATGTATTCAAACCAGTCTCCGTACGGCACTGCAGTGAAAAAAGTTTTACTGAATACAACAGTATGTTGCCGTTAACTAGGCCAATTTGACAAACATGATACTGTTCGACAAAAACTACTTTTATCAATGATTATCTGTATAGAACCAAAAATCAGACTTTTGTTTACACTGGTGAATCCTAAGTATTTTTTTTTAACAAAAAGTATGCCTCTAACTTCATACTTTTCCCCGTCTACGTGTAAGTACATTGTTGGTGCATACACTTACGCTAACAGCTGTTTCCAAGTTTTTACAGATAAAGGTGTCGCGTTGAAGTCTACGTGGTAAGAAGTTTTCAAGGAAAGAACCAATAAGTTCATGGCTTTAGACCGTCTTGTACAGGCTGGATGGAGATTTTCGAGTTTCCTTTTGGTCGGCTAACTTAACTGTTTAGACATGGTTCCTTGGCTAAACATTACCGACGGAAATTAAATTGAACCGTTCAATAACAACACCTGTTTTCAATAAAGTTATTTCTCGAAACGTATTGTTATTTTGAGGTAAAGATAAGCTTTTGTGTAAGGCGTTAAATGGCATTGCATTGAACACATTAAAAGCAAAACCAAATCAGCGAAAGCTGGATCTGCGCCTGTATCTTCGCTTATAATGCCTACTTCCCTAATTATCACGCTTACTTCTTCATTTGTCATGCCTGCTTCCGTACTTGTCTTTACCTACTTTCCTCACTTGTCATGCCTACTTCCTTACCTGTCATACCTACTTTCCTCACTTGTCATGCCTACTTCCTCACTTGTCATGCCTACTTCATCACTTGTCATCCTCACTCCCTCACTTGTCATCCTCACTTCCTCACTTGTCATACCTACTTCCTTACTTGTCATACCTACTTCCTCACTTGTCATGCCTACATCCACACTTGTCATACCTACTTCCTCACTTGTCATGTGATTTTCCTTAATCGTCATGCCGAGGGCCTCCGTGGCTCAGTCGGTTGGCGCGTTAGCGTAATGACCCAGGAGCCTCTCACCAATGCGGTCGCTTAGAGTTCAGCTCATGCTGGCTTCCTCTCCGGCCGTACGTGGGAAGGTCTGCCAGCAACCTGCGGGTGGTCGTGGGTTTCCCCCGGGCTCTGCCCGGTTTCCACCCACCATAATTCTGGCCGCCGTCGTATAAGTGAAATATTCTTGAGTACGGTGTAAAACACCAATTTGTATAAATAAATAAATAAATTAATTAATCGTCATGCCTACTTCCTCACTTGTCGTATGACTGAAACGTATCGTTTTAGGGGTGTTCAGGCCTTCAATTTTCTTTGTGAATGCTATATTTCTTTGAACTGTAGTCAGACAAAAATCTCCCATCCTGGATACCTTTCCCCTCCATGAAGAGCTCCAGGAATGCAGGAAACTTTCCGTTGTATCCATAATGCTTTCTCTCTTTGATGAAGTGGTAGTACGACAATGCCACATCTTTGGGGTTACGATACACGAAGACTATCTTACACTGCTTCTGGAAAACATCTTTGGGTAGCAGGTGGTAGTTGAGGTGGGTGTTGATTACACGAGGAGACGGTTTGGTGTCCAGGTGGTCACAACCAACGTACTCCAACATGGCGTCAGCTTTGAGAGCCGTCTGAAGTTGTAACCGATTACTTATCAGCACCACGAGGAGATCAGAGACCCAATGCGTTCCTATCAAAGATATTTGTATCTTACAGTTTCAAAGTTTATTTCAGTCATATCACGACATATACACAGCAATGTAACGGTAAACAGCACTGTATATATTTGTACACAGCGCAAGACGCAAGACCACAGACATAGTTTATATCGTTCTTATAGTGGACCAAGCGGTACTTGGTCTGTCTCTTAATGCCGATAGCCAAGTGAAGAATTATCAAAACTGCTAATTGTATAGCCGCCGCCTTGCCCTAACACGGGATTGAACCCGAGTCTGCCGCTCACAAAGCGAACAGTTCAGTCTAGAAATTCTCTCAATATTCTTTGCTTTGTGCCTTAGCGTATAAAATGACCCCATTTTAGAGCTGTAGAAAATGTTACTTCAATCAGCCTCAAGAATACTTGTTACTTTACTTGATTGGGATTCAACCTACGTTGGTGATATCTCGACAGTGTCTCCTTGTACAGCTGACTGGACCCATTGCTTTTATATTTGTGGTGTTGCCTCAGTGGAACGCCAGGTCGAAGACACCATGCAGACAAGACATACGGCTGTACTTAGGTCTGTCGATTTTAGGATTAAGTTAGTTATAACTGTTCGGAAATGAACCGCGCGGATCTACGACTCGCAACGCAGACGTTCTTCCCATGGAAGAAAACATTAAAATACCAACCGATAATGTTAAAGTAGACTTCAGACCATATTGTAGTTTTGGGGTGAAAGCCAGTAATCCGATGGACGTCTTCACATAAAGACGAGACAGCCAGGCAAGTATGGGAGCTGACTGGATTGGAACCCCACACGGCCATACCGGTGTCAGAGAGAACGTATATTATAACGTTCATCTAACAAAGGTCCGATCTCAAAACGGATGGCCTGATGCTTCATCGGTAGATTCGAAGATGAATACAAATTAGAGCCGTAGGACTTAAACATCGGTAATTTTGGCACTGCCTCGCTTTGCGCTAACGGCAGAAGGGAAGGATCAAGTACTGGTCGGTCCGGTGCCAGTGTAGACTATAATTTAACTAGGTGGGTTGTCTTATCTTGTGTCTGCAACATGGCGTTCCAGTGAAGCAGGACCTATAAATAAGTCGGCATTTGGTCCCGACAAAGAGACAAGGAGACACTGTCATTGTATGACTGGAATAATGTTGAAATCGGCGTTAAACCATAATCAAACGAAGAAAAAGGATTTCTGTATGCAATTTGTTAATGCGAGAGAGTTGTGTTACCCGGATAATGGTACTCTGCGAAGTCCAACTTTTTAAAGACTTTATACATGTTACATGAATAACCCTCCTCCCCCCCCCCTAAAAAGAAAAGAAATGGGGTTTTGCCAGTAAAACAATAAGTGCTTTTAACCGTTAATGTGAGTGCTTTTCGAAAGTTAACAAATTTGCGCCACAGGATACCTGATCTAGGATAGGAGCAAAGAAAGACATCATCTGGTCTGGCAGTAAATCCACAGACGTCAGCCACATGCTCCATCGTCATTGGCCACAATCGACCTGCTTTAAGGTTAAGGGTGATTTGGTCACCATTTCGGTCTGGGACGGTCACCTTCTCCATATCTGGTCTACTCTGAAATCAGCATGAACTTTTCTTTTTAGGTTTAGTGCTAATTTCCGAAAATACTGTTCATGTTTAACCAATGTATCACTCAGTAAAAACAAATAATAGAAATCTAGCGGCCATACTGTTTCCTAAACTTTAACTTATTTTGACCCAATTCAGCTCAAAGACCTGTTATATTGTCGGAAAATGGAAAAAAAGTCTTCCTAGGAAAAATTTTAGGATCTGAAGTGATTTGAATTAGTACAACGATATCGTTGCAGTATTTGAGGGGACATCCACTCTGTGTATAAGTGGCATCTTTAAGCATACCGCAGTCTGTTTTTACATTGTGGAAACCAATATAAAATGGCCAAACATCAGAATATTTTAATAGCATTACGAATTATGATCAACACGTTTGTGTCCTTCACCAGAGCAACAAAATTCATAACATGTATGAATGCACTTTTTTTCAGTTTAATAATTTAACCACTGATTAACTCCATCCAAGACTGCACACATTCGTGTACTTTTCTCAAGTGCAGTAGAGGCATATGACATAGGGAAATTAAGAACATTGAAAGATAAAGAATTACGCCTGATAATATCAGGAAATTATAGTATTAAAACAAAGAATTTTGCCTGATAACATCAGGAACACCAGCAAAGCGCTATTTTGCATTTATGTCACCGTGAAGCAGAGTTTTATATTAACTTTCAATGTTTCAACAATGCGAGTAAAAATGGCAAATGCTCGGATGTCCAGGCTTTAGTATTGTTTTTGTGTGTGTGTGTGTGTGTGTAGATCCAGGGTCGTCGTCACATGACTGGAAAATTGTTAAGTTTGACGTTAAACACCAAGAACTCACCAACTCTTTCTTAGGAAGTGGTACCGATACTTTAGTAGAAGACGTTACCTTTTAGCCGTCACTTACGGTATTTCTGACGGGCTGGGCTATCAGAGGGACGTTCTCCAGACCCGACCCTTCCTCCACGCTATACACCACAGCCTTGTCCTCAGCTAAGCACCGCTCTGTTCTGTTATCCCCCGGGCGCTTACTTTTGTACCAAGAATACAACGCCATCTACTTAGTCTTGGCCGCCTATTGAGAGCACATGCAGTCTGATCCAAGCACCCAAGTTCAGAGGTCAATTGACTGGACTACATGTTACCATCTTTGTAGGTCACCAAATCGCCTGCAAGAATGAGCACTTCTTGATGTTAAATGTATTCTGTCCTATCTTCTATAACTTAGGCTCTTTGTAGCCGCGTGCTCATGTGTTACCTCGGTGTTGGTCATGTCTTACGATGGTCGTGGGCATGTGTTAATATTCCCACGATTATTGTCTTCCTTTGTAAGTACACTTGCATGTGTACTTTTGTAACGATAATCGTGTTCCTTTATAACGATAGATGTAGTCGTGCATTATGACAGCTTCACGAGCCTTGGGGAGTGACAGCGCTACAATGGTAACAATGGAGAGCGGTGTGTTTATATCATATACCAAGTTGTGTTTTATTATACGGGAGTAAAGACTACCAAATCAGTATGATGTCATGTATACATGTACATCTATATGTATGCCTTTGCCTGTATCCAAATCCGACCTTGATACTGCCCAGGTTTCATGTTGCTATAAGCTATTCCACATTAGCATGGTGTTGTTGCAAGCACATGAGTTGTAATATTTATAAGAATGAAGATCCGGTTAGCATTCATGTAGCCGCATATCCAGGGCAGACAATACCAGATGTACGGTAATTAAAAGTAAACTGGGGTAAATTAAAGGACAAGACAGCACCTGGCAACACATTTCAATCCAAAGCAGAATAATCAAGCTTGGTGAAAAGTATCATACTTTATTTTTTTAATGAGATTTTACCGAATAACACGAAGAACAAAAAGACAATACTGCACAAAAGGCCGGTGTGAATCGAGGCAGGTATCTTGAGAATTTTATCCAATCAAACCCGTTGCTTTCAGATTGCATGGCCTAAGCCCAGACGTGACCTTGACCCATTCACTCCATGAAGTGACATAACACAGAGCTGCTGATAAAACATTATAAAACATTTATTTACGTGTAGCAGCTGGGCCATTCCACGCAGTATTGTGGGATTCCAGACAGCAGCATGCCGTCTCAGCCCAAACAGCATTCATCTCCCCAATAGACCTTAAGCCTACTTAGACACGCTGTTCAAATTATACAAATACATTTCTTGTCGCTCATGTTTGCGTTTAGTCAGCATGCAGTTGCTAAATAACAAATACATGCATCAGAGCCTGAAAATTTTATAAGGGATGCTGAAGGTTTATGTGACTGAGAAGATGGCATCTCATCAGACAATGCTCAAGATTAATTAAATTTTATGATATAATTTTTTCTCTGAATTTATTAGAACTAAAGATTTTATTTTTTGCCATTTGCCTTTCTGGCATACAAAGGGTGTTTTTCTGTTCTGTTACTGTTGTAGGAAATACAATAAAATTATCGAAACGCCTTAAGCCAAGGTGCTTTCTCTGACGTCCGCGGTAAGTAGGTCAGCACTGCTTTCATCGCAGAAGGCACCACTACAAAATTGAAGTATAAAATCCAGCGACAGTCGAATGCTTAGATGAGTCTCGGTGGTACTTATATTTATTTCCATTTGTGTCAGAACTGAGCATGAATCCAGTTGTACAACAATCCTTTTGTAATTTTGTAAACATTTAATAGGGGTCAGAATTATCGGTACCAGCACAATCCCTGCGGAGGCTACTACCTGGACCAGGAATACCCTGGCCGTGCATCTGCAGGCTACTCTTAAACTGTATAAACGATACAGTAGGCCTACTGTATGAACATTTCAAGCAGTGGAAAAAATATCCTGCCAGCATGTCCAAATTCCGAGGAAGCTATTTATCACTTGGTCGTTCATCGGCGAGGTCCACAACTTCAATCTGCCAAAGGCTTCTTAGACAATTATACGGGAAATACCTTCAACGTTAGAGAGCTAGAGTAAACGTGACGTCGCTTTGCGGTCAATGATGGAGACGTGCTGAAGCCGTGACAGGACGAAGTTTCACTAAATATTTACTGGGTTGAAAAAAGTTTTTAAAAGTATTTAATGGCGGTTTAAGATACTTTAAATGGTAATCTTTCAGTGGACATAAACGTTAGACAGGTGCTGTCTTTCACTTAAAGGTATGTTTAGATTTGCGATCACGTGAATCGACATAATTGCTTTATCCTATATTTGACTGCAGGTTTCGGTACTCAAGAATGACCCACACTTGGATTCACGCTACCTCAGTGGCCAAAAACCTGTGATCTGGTCAGAATGGAAACCTAGAAAGGTGACCTAGACTTGACGGCCATCATTAGCATAAGATAACAAAACAATTTTTGCGGTATCCTCAGAGTTCTACTGTAGCGTCAAAAGAATTCTACTGTATGGGTTGAAACTATTGCTGTGCCCTAATAATTCTGTTGTATGGTCTGACAGCACACCAATACAACGTTTTAAGAATTCGGTTGCATGGCCTGACATCACACCAATTACAACTTTCTAAGAATTCTGTTGCATGGCCTGACAGTAAACCCACACAGCGTCCTAAGAATTCGGTTGCATGGCCTGACAGCACACTAATTACAACGTTCTAAGAATTCTGTTATATGGCCTGACAGTAAACCACCACAGTGTCCTAAGAATTCTGTTGTATGGCCTGACCGCACACCACAGCGTCCTAAGAATTCTGTTGCATCGCCTGACAGTAAACCCCCACAGCGTCCTAAGAATTCTGTTGTATGTCCTGACAGTAAACCACCACAGTGTCCTAAGAATTCTGTTGTATGGCCTGACCGCACACCACAGCGTCCTAAGAATTCTGTTGCATCGCCTGACAGTAAACCCCCACAGCGTCCTAAGAATTCTGTTGTATGGCCTGACCGTGCACCATTACAACGTTCTAAGAATTCTATTGTATGGCCTGACAGTACACCACCAAAGCGTCCTAAGAATTCTGTTGTATGGCCTCAAAGCACACCACTGCAGCGTCCGAAGAATTCTATTATATGACCTGACCCCACACAACAGCGTCCTAAGAATTCTGTTTTATGGCCGGACAGCAAATCACCACAGCGTCCTAAGAATTATGTTGTATGACCTGACAGCACACCAATATGTAAAGCGTCAAAAGAATTCTTTTGTATGGCCTGACAGCACACCACGGCAGGGCCCTAAGAATTCTACCTTTACCTTACAATATATTTTTTTTTACTGGTGTTTAACGCCTCAAGAATATTTCACGATGTCGCCCAGCCTTATGATGAGAGGAAACCGGGCAGAAGGCAGGGGTCACCCATGACCATCCCTAGATTCCCACGTTCGACCGGAGAGAAAGCCAGCATGAGCTTGACTTGAACCCAGAGCGATTGCATTGGTGAAAGGCTCTTGGACCATTGTGCTACGTTAGAGTGCTAACCGCCAGGCCACGGAGGTCACCTTACCTAGCAATACATCTTCGTAAAAAACAAGAAAAGAAAAAAACACACACACACACAATTATAGGTTGTTGGACAACTGAGCGCCTTGAGAATTGAAGAAAACGCAGATTGAAGAAAAAAGACATTTTCATGTTTTGTGTAGACTGAAGATTCAATAACAAAGTATTTGCACTTATAATATCACATCCGCTTTTAAATCGTCCGTAACTGTAATTGAGATTCCCATCAAGACGGTGAACCAGCTGTGCAATGGCAAGAGGATACACCACCTTTTTTCTCTTTGCTAAACGTTCTCTGCTAAATCAGGCTCAAAAGAAAACTTGAAACAAGAATTTTTCATGCGTTGTTGATAAAGCTCGTCGAACTGTTCGTTCAGGGCAACAGTAAACCAATTCTTCCAATCTCCAATAACACCTAGTAACAGAAATAACACGGAAACTTGGTGAAACACGTTGCAATGATTTCTGCTACAGCGTAAGTTACGGTACTTAAGGTCGATATGTATTAATATTGAACAGAATGAATTTCTTCCTTGCTAGTATTAGTGTCCTGAAATTACCAGTGAAGGGAATACTTTTCCAGACGAAATCTGTATGCTGAATAGGAAAAAATGAGATGGCGGTATGTTTTATCCCTCACCCAATTGTCAAGTCCTGTCGTAGAAGTGAAAATTGCCGAGTATGCAACATTCGAATAAAGAACACAACAGCCATGGCGATGAATGAAATTATAAATTTTCCATCATTTATAACGTTAACAGACGTTTTTCAGTAGACAACATGCTTCGAGGTAGGCAACTGGCTAGCAGGTATAAAAAAAAGGTATATGAAATTTCAGGAACCTCTCACCAATGCCATCGCTGTCACTTCAAGTCCAGCTCATGATCGCTTCCTCTCGGTCGTAATGTTAGCTAGCAACCCGCACATGGTTGTGGGTTCCCCCCAGGCTCTACTCGGTTTGCTCCCATCAGAATGCTGGATGGCCGCCCCCGTATCAGTGAAATATTCTTGAGTGCTGCGTACAACACCAGACAAATGAATAAAACAAGTAAATCAAATTTGAAATCACATGGGCTGTGATGAGTATGATGTGCTGTATGATTTCCCACCTTTACGGATAAACGTTGGAGCCCCTTTCCATCCGGCACTAGCAGCATCGCCGAACGTGGTATCCACAGAACGTTTGAAAGAATCAAAGGATGTCACTTTTTCCATTTTCTCCAAAAGTTCCTTTGTTCTGGTCAAGTTCAAGAAAGAACACAGTCGAGATATGGTTGGTACGAAATCCTGCAAAACAAAATTCCAGCAACGTATATGTATAAAGTAATGAGAGTCGATCTCAGCGGTACAGCGGTGGTAGTGCGGGTGTTAAGGCAAACGAAACACTAAAATGAAGTATGTGTCAGATGGAAGACCGTTAAACACTATCCAGGAAAATAGTTCGAGTTATTTTTTTTCTTCAAGCCCACAAATTCAAAAAATCTTTGTATGTTTGTTGTAGAATTATATTCGGAGAAAGAGAATTCAATGTTACTGTAGGAAAGTGTGTGATTCTAATTTGAAATAACTGAGCAGATGTCGGAAGTGTTCATAGAAACTCCGCATATTGGAAAACATGCGAGTTGGCGTGGTATTTTAACGTGAGGACATCGCCATCTCAACGGTTGTAAGACTGATTTTAGTTTATAGGATGTTTTCTCACCTGCTTCATGTAGGATGTTTTCTCACCTGCTTCAGTTGTTCATAATACATGACGTGTATTGGACACGGGCTTCCTTCTGTAATGGCCGAACTCCACTCTTGCATGTATTCAAACCAGTCTCCATATGGCACTGAAATTAAGATTTTTAAAATCTAATAATCTAATAGAGTGTTAAACTGATAGAATCTTTATGTTGAAATAATAGAATATATGTGTTACATTTAACATAATAATCTGTTTTCCAGCAACAAACAGGTACCATATCTATAGAAACATACAGGGTACAGGTATAGGACATGCAACACAGCAAAACAGCAATAAGAATTTCATCGAAAAAGAAAAGAAAGATAATATTTAGCAATTTAACATGACACACTATTAACGCAACAAAGCGGTGGCATATCCCATAGTCTCGTAACATTCCAGATTAAAAGTTTATTTACAGTGTTACGAAGCACATCAGAAAAAATGCGGCTGTTGCCGTTGTCTTTCTTAACTCTGGATATTATTTCATGTCTTTTCTTTAGGACCAAAATAATCCTTTTTAGCGAAGAATCTTGTACACGCTTTAATATTTAAGTTGTGTATAAACCGATTTCGCTTCCATCTTGATGACAGCGGTCAGATTTTAATGGCGTGAAACAAAATGAGCCTTAAGGAAACACTCGCACGTTGACAAGAAGATACCTGATGTAATACCTAGAACGAAAATCAGCCTGAAGGAAACATTCGCACCTTGACAAGAAGGTACCCGACGTAATACCTAAAACGAAAATGAGCCTGGAGGAAACACCCGCACCTTGACAAGAAGATACCTGGTGTAACACCCAGAAAGAAAATGAGCCTGGAGGAAACACTCGCTCCTTGACAAGAAGATACCTGGTGTAACACCCAGAAAGAAAATGAGCCTGGAGGAAACACTCGCTCCTTGACAAGAAGATACCTGGTGTAACACCCAGAAAGAAAATGAGCCTTGAGGAAACACTCACTCCTTGACAAGAAGATACCTGACGTAATACCTAGAACGAAAATGAACCTTGAAGAAACACCCGTACCTTGACAAGAACATACCTGACGTAATACCAAGAGTGAAAATGAGCCTGGAGGAAACACCTGCTCCTTGACAAGAAGATACCTGACACAATACCTAAAACGAAAATGAACCTTCAAGAAACATCCGTACCTTGACAGGAAGATACCTGACGTAATACCCAGAGCGACAATGAGCCTGGAGGAAACACCCGCTACTTGAAAAGAAAATACCTGAGGTAATACCTAAAACAAAAATGAGCCCGGCAGAAACACACCCACCTTGACAAAAAGATACCGGACGTAAGGCCACAGCCAAACCTGTAGATCTGAAAACTATTCTGTTCATTTCAAAAGAAAGTCTTTTGATTGAGTGCTGCAGGAATATGTTTTGTTATTAAAACATGATGTTGTGTCATATTCAACATAATATATGGTAATGCAATCTTTATGTTGAATTAATAGAATATGTGTGCTACATTTAACAAAATAATCTGCTGCAATGACAGAATAATATGTTGTAATAACAACATGCATTCTAGTATAAATCAGACAACAGAATTTCAGTTAAATTTAACAGATTCTTTTTTGCTTTTGAGAGTGTACATATGGAGAGAGCACTTGACTTCATTGCCTGGACTTTAACGGCCTTTGCATGCATTAGAGACGGTCGTGAACAAAAGATCCACAAACAAAAGAATCCAATCTATAGAGAACTTTTTGACAGCTTTTTCTTGAGCCTTTTTCCAACAAGCATTATAGGCTTGTTCTCTAGAGGACTATTTTTTAGGATTTATTTATTTCATTGAAGTTTTAAAATTTAAAATTTGAGGGTAGCCGGATTATTCTGTGAGAGGTGTAGTGTAATGAATCAGGCGCTGTATGCTGACGATACCATTAGGCTATAACAGGTGTAGCCTAATGAATGAGACTTTGTATGATAACGATACCATAAACCTATAACAGGTGTAGCCTAACGACGTCATTTGCTGACGATACCATTAAGTTATAAGAGGTATAACCTAACGACGTTGTACGCTAACGATACCATTATGCTATAATATGTATAGCCTAATGAATTAGACATTGTATGCTAACGATACCTTTACGCTATAACATGTATAGCCTAATGAATTAGACATTGTATGCTAACGGTACCTTTAAGCTATACCAGGTGTAGCGTTATAAGCTAACCATTGTAAGATACCATCCGGCTATGATTATAATTAGGTGTTGTGAAGATAGGTGCAAAACAGTGTGATTGGTGAGAACAGTTCTTGAATAGTGTATGTGTGGACCGAGCAACATAATGCAAACAAGAGCTGGCAAGGAAAAAGACAAACTTTTGTTCACATATACTCTGAACTGCTCTCAGACTATAGCAAACCAATAACTGATCATATATATGTATATATCTCGATTACTAGGAGCAGGGGCCTCCGTGACTCAGCTGGTTAGCGGGCTAGCGCAGCATAATTAACCAGGAGCCTCTCACCAATGCTGTGAGTTCAAGTCCAGCTCATGCTGTCCCACGTGGGAAGGTCTTCCAGATGGTTGTAGGTTTCCCCGGTTTTCTCCCAACGTCGTGTAAGTGAAAATATTCTTGAGTACGGCGTAAAATACCAATCAAATAAATACCAGGAGCAAAACGGGCAACAAGGTGTAACAAAGACTAATCTGCCATTTCGAATACCTTTCCCCTCCATAAATAACTCCAGGAAGGCCGAGAATTCCCCGTTATATTCGTATTCTACTCGGTCCACGATGAGGTTGTAGTACGACACGGCCACATCTTTGGGGTTACGACACACGAAAACT
The DNA here is from genome assembly GCF_032854445.1 of Liolophura sinensis. Classification (NCBI taxonomy): domain Eukaryota; kingdom Metazoa; phylum Mollusca; class Polyplacophora; order Chitonida; family Chitonidae; genus Liolophura; species Liolophura sinensis. Next base: position 7,314,908 of record NC_088301.1, read on the forward strand.
ATCTTACACTGCTTCTGGAAAACATCTTTGGGTAGCAGGTGGTAGTTGAGGTGGGTGTTGATCACACGAGGAGACGGTTTGGTGTCCAGGTGGTCACAACCAACATACTCCAACATGGCGTCAGCTTTGGGAGCCGTCTGAAGTTGTAACTGGTTGGTGAATAGCAACGTGAGTAGCTCCGAAACCCAGTGCGTTCCTATCAAAGATATTTGTATTTCAGTTTGGGGGTTTAGCGGCATTTTCAAAATTTTTGTTCTTGCCCAAAATGACCCTTTTATAAACAGCTGAAATCAAGCACGACTGTGATATCCATGCTTCTATTCGACCGGTAAATTATTCACAAACTACAAGTTTGAAAGATTAGCCAGGATTCAGCCTATTCTAGAATAGTTTTAGACAACTGTATACAGTGCCCACAACAATATGCGGTAGACAGATAATCACTCTAAGCTGCGACTGCTCTCCTATTCAAATAAAACGTATTCTTCGCTTCGCATATAATACTATTTTACTTATAAAAATTTACTATTTTACAATAAAAAAAGGGGAAAACATAATGACAAAAAAAAAGGAAAAGAAAATGAAAGGATAAAATGGCACCTATATATTGCTTTAAATATGAGTGTGTATCTGTTCAGTTCTGATTTATATTTACAAAAGAAGTTGGAAGATCTGGAAACAAACCAAAACCATCTACATGCTGACATGTCGTAAATCTTTACCTGGCAAACAATTTTAACTATATAGGCTGTATATGTTTACCATTAACGGCGACAAAATGACTCATTTGACCGTCATTTGCCATCAAAGTTGTTTCTTTGATGCTATATATTTAATAAACTATATAATCTAATCATATCTGTAAAATTACTGAGAATTCTTTCTTTCTTTAATTCAAAAGAAAGTGTATTATAAGATTTTTTTTTTTTGGATTGGTGTTTTACGCCGTACTCAAGAATATTTCACTTATATGACGGCGGCCAGCATTATGGTGGGTGGAAACCGGGCACAGCCCAGGGGAAACCCACGACCATCCGCAGGTTGTTGCCAGACCTTCCCACTTACGGCCGGAGAGGAAGCCAGCATGAGCTGGACTTGAACTCACAGCGATCGCATTGGTGAGAGGCTCCTGGGTCATTACGCTGCGCTAGCGCGCTAACCGACTGAGCCACGGAGGCCCTGTATTATAAGATGTTACTCTGATACCATGCCGCAGGTGGTCCAAATCTTCCCTAAACCACGTCAGGATCCATTGTTTTCCCTGCATGCATCACTGAAAACTGACCATGGTTATATACTATTCATATAATGAATTCTTGCGCACTTTTTAGGAACTGGTGTTCATGTTGTATTTTGGAAACGGGCCTAGCCATTATCGACTTGGGTTACGAGTGGTATACAAACATGGGACTTGACGTTTACATGTAAAAGAAAGACTGTTTCAAACGATAACATGAATGAGATCAAAGGTTAACATCAGTGACTTCAGAGGTTAACATGAGTGAGTTCAAACGATAACATTAGTGATTTCAGAGGTTAACCTGAGTGAGTTCAAACGGTAACATTAGTGACTTCAGAAGTTAACATGAGTGAGTTCAAAAGTTAACATGATAAGTTCAAAGGTTAGCAAGAGTACGACTGAAGATTAACAAGAGTGATCTTGTTGGTAATAATAATAATAAGAAAGTACCGTTAAAAAAAGTCCCAAAAGAATAATCAAATACCTGATCTAGAATATGAGCAAATAAAGACATCATCTCGTTTGGCAGCGAATCCGCTGACGTCAGCCACATGCTCCATGGACAGTGGCCACAGACGACCTGATGCACGTTTAAGGATAATTTGATCGCCATTACTGTCATCGAAAATCACCTTCTCCATATCGGGTCTACTCTGAAATCGATTTGAAACATTTTCTGTAGGAATCTTGTCAGAATCTTGTTCTCAGCGTGTCCTCCATGCTTAGACAATTGGACAATACATTACTTCGCTAACACATTGAAAGAATTTTAGTTCCATATCCATATATAGCCATTTCCATGTCCTGCGCTCTTTTGTGCACAGTTCTAGATCTGCCATGTAAGAAAAAAACTGTTTCCAGTGAAAATTTGATTTCAGACAAACCATGGAATTAATATAAGCTTGCCTTACTGCCTTTGAGCAGGAATCTACCATGAAAATGTAAGCGACATCTCCAAGCGCACAAGTCAGAATGAGGCAGTCACTGATTTAAAGAGTTTGAATACCATCAAATAATACAACTGGTAAGTTTGGGCCCTTCGTCTCAGCATCATAATACGTAAGGTACATGAATCTAGCTGGTTCAAGTTTTACAGGTAGTAGATGACTTACGGAATGTGAGGTTTTTCTACCAGTAAACCCGACCATAAGTTAAATATGTTTGAGTGTGTGATGCAATAAACGAACTAAATAAGATTATTATACGTCATAGAGTGATTCTCGGTTTCCATTGGTCAATACACGGTCACGTGATATTTCGCAAAATATGATGTACAACGATCACGCGCCCAAGGAATGCAACGTGACGCTTACTAAGTGATATCCCATGTTCACGAGGCAATAGCCAATGATCTCGGGCTGATATCCAACGATCAAGTGTGTTTATTGCACAACAGATGTGATCTGTTTGAAAAATAAACACCCGACTATCCACGTACACATTCGGTGATTTAAAGTACAATTAGAAAATGTACACTGTTTCCTTGGTATGATAAAACATATGGCGCATGTTGTGGGATGGGATATCAGCAGTTGTCAGCTCTCGACAAGTGATACTCAACTCGGGCTTCTCCGTCGTTGAATACCATTTACCGCGAGCTGACAATTCCTGATATCCCACAACATGCGCTATCTATAGAATATACTACGATAATGAAACAGTAATGAGAAGAAAAAAAACCAAAATAATTATTATACCACAATCAGGGTGAAAATACAATGGTCTAATAGTTAAAAAACAACTGGTATAAAATACACTCACTGATTCCATTGCTAAGTGGGTTGCCTTTTAAGGAAGTGGTACTGATAATTCTGTGGAAGACGTGTCCTCGCAATAGCGACTGGCCCGACTGACGGGTTGGGCTATCAGAGGGTCGCTCTGCACACCTGATCCGTCCTACACCACGGATTTGTTCACAGCCAACCATTGCTCTGTCCTGTCCTGAGCTTACTTTTATATCAAGAATATAAGGCCATCCGCTATGTCCACATGCAGTTTGACCCAAACACCTAAGCTGGAGGGGCATTCGCATGAACTATTAATACAAAAGGTCACAACCTATTTCTCAGCTGATGACCCTTGCATTGTTATTGCTACAGATGAGCTTGAAGATAAGGACTTCTCGCCCCGCCCCCACATTATTGCTCCTAACTGATACGGTCTCCTTCTCTCGTTTTTCCTCACGAGGCCAAATGTGGAGTATAAAGGAATTTATACCTATGCCAGGGGAAGGTTTATGGAGTGGAATAAGGCCGATGGCAATACAGTACGTGACAGTATCGTCAAATTTGTGGCGTGTTGAGCGGATGCTGCATGGATCCAAATGATGTTGATGTAATTCCTCGGAAAATGTGTTGAAAACTGTTCCTTAAATGAATTCAGAGACGAAGTTAAAGATAACTCACTCGGTGCCGGCAACAGGTCATTGTGGACGCACATGCTGACTGCGACATTTATACGTTTATGTTTATTATTGTTTAACACCATATCCAAGAATATTCCACTTATTCCACCACTTACTGCACCATGCAGTTCTCTTAGCTTGTTTTTACAGTTGCTTCATACTCATCTTCTGGCCACGATATGGCAGCAATACTGCCGAAGTTGTGCTAAGCCATAATCATTCCCTCATATTGCCGAAGTGGACTTAATCCACAATCATTCACAATATTCACCTTCTGGCCACGATATGGCAGCAATACTGCCGAAGTTGTGCTAAGCCATAATCATTCCCTCATATTGCCGCAGTGGACTTAATCCACAATCATTCACAATATTCACCCTCTGGCCACGATATGGCAGCAATACTGCCGAAGTTGTGCTAAGCCATAATCATTCCCTCATATTGCCGAAGTGGACTTAATTCACAATCATTCACTCATATTCACCTTCTGGCCACGATCTGACAGCCATATTGCCGAAGTGGAGTTAAGTGACAATCATTCACGCGTATTCATGTCCTGGCTACGATCTGACAGCAATATTGCCAAAGTGGAGTTAAGCCATAATCATTCACTCATATTCACCCTCTGACCACGATCTGACAGCAATATTGCCAAAGGTGGCTTAGGTAACCGCATCACAATTCATTCGAATGGTCACTCGAACTGGGACACATGTAGTAATTCTGCTGCATCAGCACCCAGTGGATGATCCGCCAAATCCAATCTTCCCGTCATAAATTTAGTCACCAAAAATCGTTTATAACGTCTAAAAGCGCTGTTCTTCATGGGTAGATTTACAATAAAAGCTATTCCATATCATGCATAAAGGTGTAGTTACAAGGATATGAGTTGTTATATTTATGAATGTGATTATCAAAAAACATACATGAATCTCAATATTCACTGGAGACAACGTAGGCCTACTACGCCATTTATTTGGAATGAAGGCGGGAAAGCGGGTCGTGGTCTAGCAGTTAAAGGCGCTGGCTTTTCAATCCCTAGGACACAGAAGGTACGGGTTCAAACAGGCCTTCTACCAGAAATTTGTACATTTCCCCGCTCTCATTGCTCCTCGGGAATTGGAGATAGGCCTACTAAGCGTTATAAGGTGCTAATGTATCCGTTGGTATGCTGTCAAGTTCGTTAAGACCACTTATCTTCCACCGATGTGGAATGCACCTATGTACCAGTATGCCACAAGTGAGAAATTTCATAAGTAACTTGCCACAGGTCGATGGCTTAGCGCAGGGCACACCGGGTTAAAAATCTGTATACAACAGTGGAAAACATACATATGATTTCACAATTAACAGTTTATTTATATAAAGGATATCTAGGCCTAGCAATAAATCACAATGAGTTTATACGCACAAAATACAGTTTTTTCAAAAGAATACAAGTTCTCAAAAATAACATTTCAGCAGACGTAAGGGTTTGAGTCTTAACAGTTCATAAAATCTGTACAACATACCATATTTAATATGACATATGGAATAGTTTGCTTAAATATAATATAATTATAAACATATAGTTGCACATGGAAAGCATAAAATCTGCTTTAGGTTATAAGATTTGCATAGAAATGACTAAATGTAATGAAATACATGCATGAGTGGTTACTAATTCATTATATTGTTCAAAATAACAAAGAAATACATGTACCTGTATAAAAAAGTTTAGAAGAATTTATATTATAAAAACCGAAAATAATATCAAAAATGTATGTGAAATATAAGTATAAATTATGTACTCTCAGGTTCAGATGGGTACAGCACCTTAAATCCTGTTTAAATCATGTCTACATAGGTCTCCAACAGATGTGTGAATAGTTTGCCACTTAAGCCTGTAGACTACACCTGTAGTTGGTGGAGGGAGGGTGTGATGTGTGGAGAGGCTGTGATGGAGTCAATAGCTAAAGCCCTGGTAACCATAGGCCCAGGGATGCTCTAACACCCCTTGATATTCCGCTGAAACAGACAGCGTATCACCACTTCGGTACACATTTTGATATTCGGCTGAATCACACAGCGTATCACCACTTCGATACACATTTTGATATTCGGCTGAAACAGACAGCGTATCACCACTTCGGTACACATTTTGATATTCAGCTGAAACAAACAGCGTATCACCACTTCGGTACACATTTTGATATTCGGCTGAAACAGACAGCGTATTACCACTTCGATACACATTTTGATATTCCTCTGAAACAAACAGCGTATCCCCACTTCGGTACACATTTTGATATTCGGCTGAAACAGACAGCGTATCACCACTTCGGTACACATTTTGATATTCGGCCGAAACAGACAACGTAATACCACTTCGATACACATTTTGATATTCCGCTGAAACAAACAGCGTATCACCACTTCGGTACACATTTTGATATTCAGCTGAAACAGACAGCGTATCACCACTTCGGTACACATTTTGATATTCAACTGACACAGACAGCGTATCACCACTTCGATACACATTTTGATATTCCCCTAAAACGGACAGCGTATCACTGCTTCGGTACACATGTTGATATTCAGCTGAAAAGACAACGTATCACTACTTCAATACGCATCTTGATATTCAGCTGAAACAGAATGCGTATCACCACTTCGATACACATTTTGATATTCCGCTGAAACAGAATGGGTATCACCACTTCGGTACACATTTTGATATTCGGCTGAAACAGACAGCGTATCACCACTTCGGTACACATTTTGATATTCCCCCTAAAACAGACAGCGTGTCACTACTTCGGTACACATCTTGATATTCCCCCTGAAACAGACAGCGTATCACTATTTCGGTACACATCTTGATATTCAGCTGAAAAGACAACGTATCACTACTGCAGTACACATCTTGATATTCAGCTGAAACAGACAGAGTACCACTATTTCGGTGCACATTTTGATATTCCGTTGAAACAGAATGCGTATCACTTCCTCCGTACAGACTGTCCTGCCAGTCACGGAATTTCACTGCCATGCTCTGTAGGTTTTTTGTCCCTTTTCTGTGTTCATAGTTAAAATCGTGACGGTCTGGTGGGACCCCGCGCAAGACAGTAAAACTCTGGGGCACTCGCAGAGCGGGTAACACTCCCGCTGCCTGCCATAGGGTCTTCATTGTAGTAGATTCCTAAATGTGGCGATTTTGCAGTACCATCAATACAATCATCTCACCTCGAGCTATTGGTACATGAAAGGCGTGAGGAATTAGGCTATCGCACCAGTCCTGTTCGCTTTCCCTGCAATATGTACAGGACTCCTATGGAAGACGAGGATTAGGTCATTCTCTCTTTCGTAACATCCTTCTTCCTAGCTTCGCCCTCAAGGCTTCCTGGCAGTAACACACTTGAGCAAGCAGCCAGGATGGGGCTTGTGTAATTACAACCACTCTCGCCGCTCTCGGTAGATGTGGGACACCCATCTGTCTCTTCTCCGCGCAACAGTGGCACCAAAAGCTCATCCGAGTGAGAGAACAACAATGGCGTGGCCGTCACAGAGCTGACCTCTTGGATGAATGGACGGCCCAATTCCCCGGCAGACCTCTCTGGCTTACATTTGTGACAAGAAGTATTCGCCCACCTCGTGTTCCTCATCTGCGTCCGGGATAAGCGGACAGAGGTCTTCTAACCCAGGCTCACTCTCGTCTTCCGGTTTGTTTAACAATTCTGGCCCAACCCATTTAGAAATGGCCGCCACTTCTTACTCGGCAAGATCATCCTCAGAGTTGTCACCCTTCCATGCCGTGTGGTTGCTAGATGACGCTTAAGGCGTCACCAGTATGCCACAGTGTGACAGGCCTGTCTTAAATTAAACCTGGTGGCAAAGCTTACTTCCGAGACTGCCACCCGAGTAGCCCTGAGTCAAATCACGACGCAATCTTAGACTTAAATCAAAATTTCAGATCGCTTTAAAATTATTCTTTCTTATATTACAAGGCTAAAAGTTTGTTGGAAAACGTAAATTCTGGGTAACTTATTGTACAACAAATGTCAGCTAAAATAACGGAAAGGAACATACCAAATTTAATGATTGAAGTTTTGACTTAAGTCTAAGATCGCCTCGTGATCCCGGGGCCAGTACCCTAAAATATAACAGATTTTTATTGGGTACATAATGTTAGATAAGACCAAGGAATTTTGGCTGATTTATTTCTATCCTTTTTCCCGTCTCCACTTAAATAAGCTTGTATCAGGGCAACAATGTGTCAGTTTAAACTGTAACGTTGTTCTCTGTTTAATGTGATGTCATGATGAGCTGGGAAAAGGACGTTTGACATCAATGAATTGACGTCAGAGGCATTGTGGCCTGGAGTTTGTTGGAGTTGATTGATTCGTCTCCCTGATGGGACAATGAACTTCCGATATTAATGGCACCAGACGTCATTTTCATGGTGTCCTATGACGTAATAAATAACATGACACAACAATGTAACACTAAGCACTGTGTTAACTGACATGCGTACATCTATAGAAGGTATAAAACAAAAGGAAAACTACTGGAAGGATAGGCGTTATATACTTTCTCGTCCTGCGAAATAACTTTTTCGAGATTGGCGACCCATCAGTTAATTGACAATAAATTCTGTGTTGTCTTCAATAATGGATAGCTGATGTAACTATCATGTAACCACCATAAAATGTCAACACTGACTGGAGACTTTGACGTAAACAAACGCTTACAGAAAGGTAGAATTCTGTGGATGGGGTGAATCGTACTCTGAAGTATTAATTATGCAATTTCTACATCTTTATACAAATTGCATTTTGTAAGGAAGTAATATTCCCACCTGATTAAAAATGTATGTTTTATATAAATATAAACGTGTCCCCATCGGAACTTATGAAGTGTTACTTGTTTACCTTTCAAGTAATGGAAGCGCCTAGTCGGTGTGTCCCATAACTCTTGTTACAAACGAAGCCGGCGCACGGCGCTATGCGTCACAATTGCAAAACAGAGCTTCCCAGTGCGATTATCAGTATCAGCTATTACACTGTCACTGTTGGTAACGTTCTTGACCAAGTATCAGCTATTACAATGTCGCTGTTGGTTATGTACATGGCCCAGTATCAGCTATTACACGGTCGCTGTTGGTTATGTACATGACCCAGTGTCAGCTATTACACTGTCGTTGTTGGTTATGTACATGACCCAGTATCAGCTATTACACTGTCACTGTTGGTTATGTACATGGTCCAGTATCAGCTATTACACTGTCACTGTTGGTTATGTACATGGCCCAGTATCAGCCATTACACTGTCGTTATTGGTTATGTACATGACCCAGTATCAGCTATTACACTTTCATTATTGGTTATGTACATGACCCAGTATCAGCCATTACACTGTCAATGTTGGTTATGTACATGACCCAGTATCAGCCATTACACTTTCATTATTGGTTATGTACATGACCCAGTATCCGCTATTACACTGTCGTTATTGGTTGTGTACATGGTCAAGTGTTACAGTGTTAATTACCCTGTCTCTTTGCTGACGTGGGCCATCGATTGCATGACAGACGACACCAGGGAGCCGAGAAAATACACGCTGTTTGATTGCCAGTGTATATTTCGGTCGACAGGTTTCGTTTACGAAGTTCTACAGGAAATTTTGTATTTTTTCCTCACTACTCACGAACTAATTCAAAATTTAACCATTCATTCCTATTTAACTTTTAGCATATACGTTTTGTCGTCTTCAAAAAGATGAACAAAAGTTGTCTTAAAAAGATCGTAATGGTATAAATATCCTTCATGGTTTTCCGTACTAATGCCTTTCAAACTTTTTTTTAAACATTATTTTCTATGGCGTACCTCTTTCAACACAGTAGTATTTTGATGCGCTCCGGAAAATAAGCCCGACAAAAACCAAATACACGCCCATATTCTCCCTGAAAGACGCCGTATAACTTATCTATTTATTCCATGGGTGTTTTACGCTGTACTCAAGAATATTTCGCTTATACGACAGCGGCCAGCAATAAGGGAAGGCAGGACAGAGGGTAGAGGCTGGGAGGCTGAACAATAAGGGGAGTCGGGACAGAGGGTAGAGGCTGGGAAGCTGGGCAATAAGAGGATGCCGGATAGAGGGTAAAGCCTAAGAGGCTGGACAGAGGCTAAAGGCTAAGAGGCTGGACAAAGGGTGGAGGCTAAGAGAATTGAAAGGGGGTAGTGGCTAAGAGGCTGAACAGTGGGTGGAGGCTAAGAGGCTGGACAAAGGGTGGAGACTAAGAAGGTGGACGGAGGGTAGAGGCTCAGAGGCTGGACGGAGGGTGGAGGCTAAGAGGCCGGACGGAGAGTGGAGGCTAAGAGGCTGGATGGAAGGTAGAGGCTAAGAGGCTGGATGGAGCGTAGAGGCTAAGAGACTGGACAGAGGGTGGAGGCTAAGAGGCCGGACGGAGAGTGGAGGCTAAGAGGCTGGATGGAGGGTAGAGGCTAAGAGACTGGGCAGATAGTAGAGGCTAAGGGACTGGGCAGATAGTAGAGGCTAAGAGGCTGGACAGAGGGTGGAAACGTTTATCCTTCAGTTTTCATTTAATTGAATGCGAATTTGAGCAGAGCTTCTCCGGAAAACATTACGCCAGGCCAAGTGCCAGGCAAGACTCTTGCTTTACTTACTTACACATATACTTATTTGCCTGGGGTTTGATACCACGCTCAATAAAACCACATTTACACGGCATCAGTCGGTGTAAACCTTCAACATTTGGTTAACAACTGATAAGACTGACGCACTGATTTCACTCGCACACACAGAATCAGTTCAGTGTGTACGTCAACCTTGTACTTAAACGGAACTTCGCTTAAGACCACGTAATGCAAGTTCACGCTTCGCAACATGAATATTTGTCAAAATGACAGGACTGACACGTGAACACAGGTTTATCTGACAGTAAATACCACGCAAGTCTTATACTGAAGAGTGATTTCCCTAAACATGAATTTCAGGCCGTTTATTCCCCCACCCCCCCTCCAAGAACTGGTTGATGTGGCAAACCCCTTGATGTTTATAATGCCGCAGTCCGTTCTTCTAAAGGCTGGATTTGAACACCTTTGCATTAACTGGATGATTTATTCACTTGTCTGTCTTGGTATTTAGGTGTATGTTGAATTCTAGCATTATTCCGGTGAAACCTGCGGATTGTCGTGGATTTTACCTGGGCTCTGCTTGCTTTCTTCCCATCATAATGCTGGCCGCGGTATATATATTCTTGCGTACGGCGTAAGACCAATCAAATAAGTAAATTATTCCGGTCATACCACAACGGTGTCGCCTTGTAGCAGGTTCCAAAACCTATATCCTTCTGGCGGTACCTCACAGCACGGGATGTCAGACACCAGAGAAGATACCAGGCAAGGCTACCGACCTACCAGTATGATCTGAAATTGAGAAATAACTGAATTTTCTTTTACGGACATGGACAAGCTGGCTTGAAATGCCCTACACCCTTATTAAGTACCTTACGAACTTATCCAGCATATAGACCCTGTTAAACATCACTGGACGTCTAACTTACCATTTAACATTGAAGAGTGAGTGACTGCTTAGGGTTCAACGTTGTACTTTTCAAACAAGTTTTCAGTCATATGACGACGAAGGAATCATTAGAGTGCATGCAATGCGCTTCCTTGTTGCAGGACGGGTTTCCGCCGCTCTTTTATCTAGTGCTGCTTCACTGAGACGCCTTACCGAAGGCAAGTAAGCTGCCCCTTCTGAGCCATACTACTGATACGGGTCAACCAGTTGTCTAATTATCCCCTTCATGCTGAACACCAAGCGATGAAGTTACAACTTCGTGTTTTAAGGTCTTAAGGCTGTGACTCGACCCAGGACTGCCCCTGGATCTACCGCTCCTGAAGCGGACAACACTGAGGAAGGCAGTGGAACAAATCAGCCATTAAAATCATTGAAATATGTGACCAAGGCAAGTTTTATTCCGATGGACTTCAAAGCGAAATATGATACAATAAACCAATATATACACAAGCAGTGTAGACTGTCGAAGCTTACTTGAGGACACTTCTTAAAAACACATTTCTGTTACGTTTCGACTTATTCTCCCAATAATTAAACAAAAACGAAAAGTATAGCAATGTAATTTAAAATGAGGAAGAAATGCAATGTTTACACCAGACATTTCAGCTGCCTTAGTATATAGTAGTAATATGTGGTTGTAACCCTGACGTTTAAGGTTAGCTTCTAATAATAAAGCAACATCAAAATGAGGTCTTCCTAGCTTACAGCTCTGTATAGACGTCTCCTTAACGTACATTTATCACCTTATCTAACTTTTGATAACACACCCCTTGTTAACATAAAATTAGCATAAAGCAAGTAATTATGAGAGGTTTCCAAATAAATGATAACATATATCAAGGAAATATCTCATTGCAAGTCTTCCTTACCTTTCTGTCATATATATATATATATACATCGTGTCCCGTATTGAAAGCCTTCCATCAGAGCACTGAGATTCAAACTCAAAGTACCCACCTTAGAATCCAGTGAGTCAAATGATCCTTACCTTTCAACAACAACAAAAATTAGCGCAGTCATAGGTCAGAAACTCCTAAAGAAACTCTGGGAAACTGCTTTTGACCTTGTGTCTGTATTACGTCACTCTGGGAAACTGCTTTTGACCTTGTGTCTGTATTACGTCACTCTGGGAAACTGCTTTTGACCTTGTGTCTGTATTACGTCACTCTGGGAAACTGCTTTTGACCTTGTGTCTGTATTACGTCACTCTGGGAAACTACTTTTGACCTTGTGTCTGTATTACGTCACTCTGGGAAACTGCTTTTGACCTTGTGTCTGTATTACGTCACTCAGAAGGATATCACTTTCACATATTCTGCTTTTCAGGAGCCTTCGTTTTCCTGTCTGTTTCACAATGCACTCTGGGACATTGCCGTCATATTTCTGTCTGTTTTATCGGACAATCTCGAGAAGTGTCATCACAGTTTTTGTTTATGGAGACATTCTGCTGAATTGCCTTCAAAATGATGTCCATTTCACTATTAAATATGGGGCATTGCCGTGACATTTATGTCCATTCCATGCTTTTGGGGAACTTTCACCCACTTTATAGAACACTCATGGAAGGACATTGCCTACAGTCTAAATTTCTGTGAATCAACAGAACACTCACTATGTGGTTCTGTGTTTAACAGTGAAGCCAACACCGCTGGTATCTCTGACAGTAACCTTCACGGTTCTGTGTTTAACAATGAAAAGCAAAGTCAAAGCGCTCCCTCTTAAAATAGCCCCGTGTTAAAGTGAAGCAATTTGCACAGTGCTAACTTCTCTGAAAGTCACCTGTACAGTTCTCTACATGTTTTATCATAAACAGAGAAGCACACTGCCAACAGTGCTGGTCTCTCTGAGTATGGCTTTTATAGTCATGTGTTTAACAATGAAGCACACTGCCAACAGTGCTGGTCTCTCTGAAAGTGGCTTTCACAGTTCTGTATATATTTAACAGTTTAGAATGAAACCACTTTCAGCACTGTTTACTGCTTCTGAACTTGGGTATCACCTTTTTAGTTCTCACCTCAATGTCATTTATACCCATTTCTGCTTCAAATGATCTTGTTTTCTACTCTCTAACACGAGTCGAAGGACACATCATTACTCTTTGGCTGCTATTCTGGTGCCAGATTCATTTCCCAGGGTATTGTACATCTGTGTGTAATTCAAGAGCAAATTTTTAGCAATTACAAGAAGTAAATGCCCCTTGACAAAGCGGACAAGTGTAGCGCTGTCATGTTTTCATAATCAGGATTGATGTTAAGCAATCTCTTCTCTAGAGTCTTTATTAAAACATGAGGTAAAATCGAACTGAAATTTACATATACTTAGTAAATGCACACAATCTTTAACAACTGTCCAAAGCTTTCATTCTCATGATCGTATCATGATAAGATTTAGATATCCATTGTTGCTGTCCTTTTGACATTAACATGGTCTGCGCAACTTTTTCTCTCTTTTTCTATTTTTACTGCAAAAAACACTAGCACTTCAAACAGGTAAGCCAGGGAAAATTTGTGAAATAAAGAAAAGAATAGGAAATCAAAGCCGGTCACAAAAATTAAGTGAAACTTGAGGTGTGTACTGCATGTGTGAGAGTCTGGTGGGATTTACTAAGAAAATATCCACTATTACATGTATTGTGTGAATGATCCCAGAAAGAAAAAAAAACACCAAGAACCTTGGACAAGTAATTATTAGTATGACAATGATGTTCAAAACTTGCTATTTTGACTGAAAAACATTGTCATTTGGAAATGTCCAAAGATCTTCCACTGTTTCAGTTGACAATAGATAAACCAAAGGATATTTCACAATTATTTAGCATTTTGTCATAACAGATAATGAAGACAGTACAAACTTGTGTGGACAAAAAAAGTAACTAACTTCATCTGGATTGTTCAACTGAGGAGGGGGGGGGGGGCAAGTTGAACAATGCTTTATAACAGACAAAAAAGAAAAGAAAAACATAAAAAACCCACATCACAGCCAAAGGTGGTCATCTAAATGAGGAGGTATAAAACTGAGTGTATTTAAAACTCTCAATTTTGTCTCAATTTACACTGACATATACACACATATATATATATATATATATATATATATATGTATATATACAAACATCATTTGGATCAGACTGATATTTTTTAAATTCACAACATAATTTCCAGTGAAACATGAATATCTGCACGCATTGGCTGACTTACTGAGAAAAAGGAGAAGGAATATATCTTGGCCACTTTGGAACAATCAACTCTTACTAGAATGTCACTATAGCAGGTGTTTGCATATTCTGAACTGCAAAGCATGCAGGCAGATTTACACTCAGTCTGGACAACTTTGTGCTTTGATAAAAAAACAAGGAAAGAAACACAAATAGGTGTTAAACAGTAATGTTAAGTTAACATGCTTATGATACTCCAAACAGATAAACTTGATGATTGGGTGTGAAATATATATATATATATATATATATATATATATATATATATATATATATATATATATATATTTAGTAGGTAGATGAACATATCTTTGACATAGATATTCATATATTTAGTCCTCATTTTATTGTTGTTGTTGTTACTTCTTATTGTTTATACCATGACGAAACAGATCTGTAGAAAACTGTACAAGAATTAACTGAACAATTATCTTCAGCCCAAGATAAAGACTTTTGGGGAAGAATGAACGTCTGGTGAATTACAAAGTACACGTAGAGTTCTCTGTGCTTACAAAGTACACGAAGAGTTCTCTGTGCTTCATTCTTGGCTGTAAAGCTCACACAGAGAAACTTTGGTGGGTTCTGCCAGTGTGTTTACAATCCCACACTTGCCACCAAACGCTGTTGAAACCTGGAGGAGTCCATTCTGAGCACAGACTGGATTGATAGAACAGGCAAGCACATCCATGCCTCAAGCCATAATCTCTGCTCTTCCATTCCCGAGCAAACTTCAACGAACGGAGGCTAAATCAGCACATAAGCCATCTCACTCCAACACATCTTAATAGCAATCCAGTGGACAGAAAACAGAATGAATACAAAAGCAAACAAATGACCTTCCTATGGAATGGTGCAATTCGAGGAATCATTCGTGTTTCTTCTCTTCTCTCTGTTTTTTTTAAACATTTTTCTCATATAATCCTTTTATGTTGTTTTCTTATTTTTTTTTTTGTACAGTGTTATGATGGAACTCCAGTAAAACATGTGAGAGATTTTGAAAAGACCTCTCTTCTGGTTTCAGCTCTGTGAATTGGGATCACATTGAAGTAATCGCACAATGGAGGGGTCACTTTTGGCCCCCTCGATAAATTCGGCTAGAGATAGCTGTCCATCCAGGTTCTTATCCATCTGGCGGAATATTTTATCTGTTCTTTTCTCTGGAGTCGATTCATCTTCAGGCATCTTCATAACCGTGCCTACCATCTTGTAAATAGCCTACAAAGATACACAACACAATCTCTTTAACACATACACATATTCGTTTTCTGTCAACAACTGTTTTTTAATGGAGTTATCCAACTGACATTCAGTTAGTGGAAGACACTATATATAAATATATAAATATTTATATGGTTATATAAACTTGAAGATTTGCCCAGCATCCAGCAGGTCCATGTCCTGAAATGACAAGCCTCCAGAGGATACAGTAAAGGGATACATATTGCTGGAAAAAAAGGACTAGCTAGACAAACAATACTGTTCACAATTTGAAAGGGTCTAATACTTGCCTTGTTTACTGTAAGAGAACCTGATTGCACAAAATATATACTCAGTGTGGGGTGGACCGACAGACTGACAGATGCCCCAAATATACAAACAGTCAGTCCCAAACTCCCCAATCCTTCAGGGCATATATCAAAATTAAGGTTTTGATTACAAACTAGAGACAGCTGTTTTACAAAACAGCAATACACTGCTTGATGATAAGCTGTTCGTGTAAATGCAGTAACTTTTCCTCCTCTATTTTAGTGACAAAGGCATTGGGCATGTGGGCGATGCCTGAGAAACAGAAAATCAATTGAACATGGCATGTGTCCCCCATTATACTGGTTTGCTTAAAAGAAACCTTTAAAAAAAAAATAAAATAAAAATACATATGCGCTAATCAAATCAAATTTTCTGTACTTTTACCAAGAATACTGCCTTTCAGTAAATACCAGACTCATACCTTTAACACCTGTAGTGTTAAAATAGTTTTCAAGTTTGAAAAAAGTTATAATTAATGTCACTTCCTTTTAAATGGTGAAATGAAATTAATTATCTGGGCTATTTTAACAAAATACCAGAATTTGAGCTGATCAGTTTTTCACCAAAAATCTTTCTTATAGCCTCTTTAATACAACTAGGTTTTCAACAGTTTGGACACCTTGTAGCCGTGGACTTCGATTGGATGCATTGAATAATTCAATTTGTATTCCGATTTTAAATGTTACACGTGTAGGCTAAAGCCCAGAACTTGCTTTGCAAAACTGGCTATTGAAGTATCCTCACACCACAATCTGAATCACGACCAATAACTCTTCTTACCCTCTAACACACTGAGTTCCCTCCCCTTAAAAATCCATAACTCATCTGTTGCCATACAGCTGCAAGTCTGAGCTAATTATGGTCGCTTATCTTCTGACCCTTTCATAATGAGACATGTTTCACAGATTAGCTGGGCTGACTGCTAAACTACAGGTCTGCAGGCCTGTATACTGTAGATTGTATGTGGGCGTACAGATCAGCAAGAACTGATCAATGGCGTAGAGACAAGGCTGGGAGACATGCCAGCAAATCCTGCCACGGGCATATTCACGGCATCAGCAGCCAGGGAAAAGCTCCATTATGGACATTTCCTCTCCGATATATGCATGAAAACTACACTATCTGCTTCACATTAATGCATTTGTCGTGTCATGTACACAGGATGGAAAATATTAAGACAGGGGTGCTTATAAATCTATGTCGCGCCAAATGGGTATTATGGTAAGATAATTAATATTAAATATACAAGCAATTATTCCTTTATTTTACTGGTGTTGATAATCTCATTCCAGTATTTTCTTCAACACAAAAGCATCTGGTTTATGTTTGAAGAAAACTTGCCTGGAGTAAACTACTGCCTTCCCCCAGGTAAATGACAATTAAACCGTTTTATTTCAGTCACAGTAAGTGGAACCATAGCTGGATTTGAATCTGTGACTTCACTGGTTAGGGGACATCCAGCTACAATGCTTTATCTGAACAAGACTGTGAGGGAATCAGGCCTCTACCTAACTTATAATAAAGTCAACCAATTATACTCCATGTTGCTAAAGGCCTCATTTCTAAAGAATTTCACAGTTTCTGCTAAAAGCACCTCAAACCAATTTAGATTTCACTGAAGAAGACGTCACTGCATGGATCCAGACCAGGACAGCCAGCCAAGCAAAAGGAACTTTCAGAAAGCTAAAACCTCACAGCTGAAAACCTGGATAATTGATATGTGTGAAAAGTTCGTAAAATTGTTCACATGCTTACTTTTAGTTAAAACCAACGTTACGAGGCAAAAATCATTCCTTCATTCAGTTAAAACCCACCTATCAATCAATCTATTGTTTTACTGCTTTAGATCAGGCTTTCTAAGAGATTTGAATTTAAGGATTTGGAGAGATTTATTTATTTGATTGACTGTTGCGTAAAGCCATTGTCAAGAATGTTGCACTTTAGTTAAAATGATGGTGGGTTTTATGGTTAAAGGAAATGAGACTGCCCTGCCACCAACCTTTGGCAAGTGATATTGGTTGAAGACACAATAGTCAGTGGTTTTCAACAAAAAGGCAGTGCAAATGACCAAACAAGCATCATGCCCTGACCGCTTTTGTCACCAAAGCCCCACAAGCAGTGAGAGTTGTTTTCATTGTTCTTATTTAATACGAAAATACATAAATGATCTTCTGTCAGTACAGATATTTATTTATCTACCTATCTAATTGGTGTTTTATGCCGTAATCAAGAGTATTTCACTTATACGACAGCGGCCAGCATCATGGTGCGAGGAAATGGTACAGAGCCCGGGGGAAACCCACAAGTATTGCTAATCTGATATCGTGGAAAAATAAGAGTCTAACTATCACTATGAAAACCACACTGTGTACCAATTCAAGAGGATCTGGAGTTGTATATTAAGAATGCTACAGACTCAATCCCTTGGGATCTGATAAACTAAGGACATGAATCTGTAATCCAAGGATAGTTACACTCTCAATTTGGACCTAAGTGGATTATATGTAAGACACTGAGTTGTAATCTGAGTATAACTACACTCTTGTGTCTGACCAAACCACTAAAAAGTTATGCTTTAACTTAATACATGAAAAAATAAATAGACTCCTCCATAACAGACTTACCGTAACAATTTCCAACATTTCCTGTCTAGATATGTATCCGTTTCCATCCAGGTCATACATACTAAAGGCCCACTCAAGTTTTTGCTCCAGCTTTCCCCGTGATGTCACACTCAGGGCACAAATAAACTCCCTGAAATCTATAGTTCCGTCGCCGTTTGTATCAAACGTGCGAAACACATGTTCTGCAAACTTTGACGCATCGCCGTACGGGAAAAAGTTTCCGTAAATTTTCTTGAATTCCTCCACAGATAGGTGCCCGCTGGGGCAGTCTTTGAGGAAACCTTTGTACCATTCCTGTAACTCCTCGTCACTGAATTCTGTGTGCTTGCGTAAATCCTCCAGCACTTCTGGCTTCAGCTTGCTGTTCTGCTTTCCCATGGTTACAAACGGCCAAGATTCCTACTCCTCTCTAAAGCAAAAAGAAACCAGGAGCCCAAGATTAAAATTTAATTTGTATACACATAACTACCTTATTTCCTCAACCCATATTTGCATGAGATACATCAGTTTTGAATGTAATTTATGCACCATCTTAAATTTGGAAACAACCTACATGCACATAGGTTAGGTCGGCCAGTTTCACTAAAAAGTGTAATTCTATCAGTCTACACAGAATACTGCCATCAGAATATGCTTCAACAAACATGAGAAAAAGTGGACGAATTACAGCATTCATTTTTCTTTATGTTGTGCTCAAGACTAACTGTCAACATTCATGTACTAGTATCTGGGTGCAGGAAACTGGTCAGGTCCTACAGGAAACCACATGACATATGCCTGAGCTAATTTGTGTATGTATTTTAACGTTCAGGTATCAGGATGGAGCAAACTGGTCAGAGTCTATAGGACACAATATCACCTATGGCTGAGCTAATTTGTGTATGTATTTTAACATTCAGGTATTAGGATGGAGCAAACTGGTCACAGTCTAGTGGACAAAATATCACCTATGGCTGAGCTAATTTGTGTATGTATTTTAACATTCAGGTATCAGGATGGAGCAAACTGGTCACAGTCTAGTGGACACAACATCATATATGACTGAATTTGACCACATATCCTCTGATTTATCAAATACTAGTTGATTTCCCAAAAGAGCCCATTGCACAACTTGGTCAAAGAGGATCCCTGAAGCCTGAAATATAAGTTTAACAGAACCTTTTAAGAGACAATGGGCAACTGGTAAAACTCCTTAGCACCACCGTTCAAAGTACTCTTTTGCTCTTACCCTGCTGTACGTCACACGTATGCGTCTACATATGCTCAGAAAATACATAGGTTGTACACACAAGCACAGAAAAGTCTGGATCTTTTTGGGCGGCCTGTCCAAGTCTCCCATTAAGAACAGTTGTAAAGTGCACGTAAATTATGCAGTCTTCAGGGAGCACTATTAAATGTACTGGAGAAATTTGCATGCATGGACTAACGCGTTAATTATGCCGATTAACGCATTAATTACATGTCACCACATACATACATGTGTTGACATGTGCTTCAAAGTTTCTGCACACGTCAACATACTTTGTGCACAGCGGTTCAACTGTTTAACATACAGATTTAAAAAATGCAAAAAATTTAAGCGAGGAAGAAACTTAGTACCTTAGTCTAAAGACACTACCCTAATTCTCCAACAATTTTAACTGCTTGTGTCGTATGTGGGACGGTCTGCCAGCAACCTACGGATGGTCATAGGTTTCCCCCGGGCTCTGCCTGGTTTCCTCCCACCATAATGCTGGCCGCCGTAGTATAAGTGAAATATTCTTGAGTATAGCAATAAACATCAATCAAATAAATAAATCAAATAAATCAACCGCCTCTGTAACCAATGATTTGAAACATTCTCAGAAAGATATCGGGCTTCGCAATTTCATTGTAGAAGCCTTGCAGATTCTTTAGTGACACTAACAAATCGTTTTATCATCATTTTGATAATAACTGTACGTTTTAATTCCACAGAAAAAAGTGCTTTAGAGGTTGAAAAGGCTGAATATTTATTATATGTGTGTCTGATTGGCCTTGTATTAGCTGGGAACTCTCACTATACATATACAGTACATGTACCACCTGTAACTTTTAAAATACTGTTTAAAACCTGTCACCTACTTTAAATATATCTATCTACAATATATATTTATATCTTATAAAGATTACTTAACACCTTAAAAATACTCAAAAAACAGATTATGTAGCAATCATCACACCCAAATAGTGTCCTATACACTAGATTAATACATCCAACAGATTTCTTACCACTATAGACACACTTCACAGCTACAACGTTAAAATCATGCAGCCTCTGTCAGTCCTGGTATAAATTTAACGTTAACACAGAACAAGAAAGCAATCCAGTTTTAACTCCATGGCCTACATCATTATACATGCAGCCATGGACAGGTGGTCAAGCTATCCATCGGTATATTCACACACACAATTAATACATGTTTGAAGCAGGACTAATGGACTTGAAGTTGACATCCTCTTTAATATTTCATTTCAATCCAATATACTTGGGGTATATTATACTACATACAGTAAGTATGTTAAGTGGCTCATCCTGAGCAATCATGGGGCCATTATCCTGAACTGGACACATATGTGAAAGGAACTTTATGAAACGTACTCAGGGGAATTGCTCACTGTACAACACAACTGCATGTAACCTGCACTGTACACGACTACTGTCTACATGTACACCTATACAGTGAACTTTACAGCTGGCTTCAGGCACGCCAGTTATGTCATTAAAGTTCACACACAAGGTTCAACTCAAGCCA